>NW_017386064.1:117429-183079 GCF_000237925.1 Schistosoma mansoni
CCCACCACCCCCCGGGACCTACCCTCTACCCCTCCACGACGCCCTTCCGACCTACTCGAAGCGAGGGTACTGGGTTCGAGTCCCAGAGTGAACATCAACTCTGAGATGCAGGTACATCCAGCTGACGAGTCCCAAATGGGACGAAACGCGCGTCCTGGATTCCACTGCCAGTCACTATCCATCTTTGCTTAAAGTATTCTTTGTTCATATCTCTATATTGATTTTGCTACAATGATTTTGAAGCTTCATAGTTGATATATTCTAGTAGATTTATCCAACTAAATGATAAATTTAATTAATTTATTAATTTTATACAGTATATAAGTCATCAAATAAATATAATGGCAAATATGTCGATAATCAGAAAAAATTCTTATTAATTTAATTATTAAATAATGACAGTTTGACATATGAACATTTCAATAACAGAACATTATTGGTGAATATTATAAAGCAACAGGATACCAGAATATTAATAATTGAACTATTCATTATATTGATTTAGCAATAACCTTATTTCATACCATTACATAACAATTTATAAAAAAAATATGATTTGACTTTAAATAATTAAAACTAGGGGGAAAAAGATACATGACTGACATTTTTATTTATATGGATGAGTAAAATAAAGTATTGAAGATTTATTTTAACAATCAAAAATATATAGTTGAGATCATGAGTCACCACCATGGAAAACGTGGAATCTCTGGACGGCCATTTCGTCCTATTGTGGGACCAATGTTTATGTGTTTAAATAATAATAATAATTGATCAGAAATTGATAACCAGTATCCTATTTGTCTAGTCCCTTCGTGCTGACTAAATTAAAAGCTTCAACCTGGTCACTAGTCTTGATGACAAATGTTATTTAAATTCTCCTACTCAAACTATGAATTTATTTTTATTTGAAGATATTTTAATACATTTCTATCATTAAACATTTTCATCTTCAATCCATAGCAACAACTTTATCAAAAACTTAAAACAGTATTAGTTCAAACATTTCCATTATAAACTATAGTAATGGTATGATTCTGAGTTATTATTATTATTATCTATAGTTCCTTGATCGTTAATACTTATCAAAACTATACAGTTTATTTTATATATTCTAATAATAAAAGAAAACTATTTTAAGAGCCTTTATTGAAGTAACTTTTTGAAAAATTTAGTCATTATTTATCGTCTGCAGAAAAGAAGAAAAAAAAAGGATAGAGAAATGCATTTAAAAAAAACTATAATTTTTCCAATTGTCGAAAACTTCAGTAAATATATAATTTGATTTATTAAAAGTTATTATGCTACTGAAAAATATTATTCACTACTTAAATTCTACTTAAACTAATAATAATGAAACATCTTTTGATTGTTACTTTTATCATAGGTTATTATGAATAGAATGAAAATTATTAAAAGCACGAATGAATAAATTTCGACGTTGTATGATGAGGTTTAAAATGATTAGATATACATAACTGAAACGACTGATCAATGGTTCTGTTAAAACATTTTATCGCTTGATGTTACGTAGTCGAAAATTTGATTACAATGTAGAAAACCTTAGAAATTCTATGAATATATAAAAACTTTCGTCTAAATTAGAGCGGAATAGTTTCACAGTATTTGAGCTCCGAGTTGGTGTGAGACATTGAATAGGAATACTATATATTTGTGAAATCTTAGCGAATGAATTTGAAGTAAATCCAACGTTTCGCCTGGCAATCTTGTCCAAGCTTTTTTAAGGAATTATGTTATATAATTCATTCGCTGAGATTTTACAAATATAATATTCCTATTTAATTCTATGAATATTCGTGAATTTAGATAGAATAATTATTGCGTTTGAATATCAGATTTATTCTTGGATCCAAATTTATTAAAAGTACTTAATTCCTACCCATCCTACCTTTCAAAAAAAAGACATCATGAAGTTTATCTTTGAACTAGCTTTCTCCTGAAAGAATATGCCACTGAATGAACCAGCTATAAAGGTTGTGTAACACTTAAACACTGAAATTTGTGACTAACATCAAAGTATCTCATGGATTACCTTGGCCAATCTTATTATTCGATGATCCGTAGATCATAGACACACGAAGCTACAAAAAATGCTACAGCTATGTTTCCCGCTATACATCTTCATGCTTAAAACTTCGATGAAGATGACCGGTTCTATGGGGATAAAATAAATTTTATATTTACTGAATGTATTGATAACGTTTTATTACTAGTTATTTATAATTAGTTTGAGGCCTCGGTATTATCCATGTGATATAGTCTTTCTTGTTGTACTGTGCTTAAAATTCTATATTGTACCAAAAATATAATATTCAATAAAGCCATTAGTAATAATAGTATATCGCTAAACATTTATGTGATACGAGGATCTTTAGAAATGTTCACAAAGAAGAAACTTGAAAATCACTTATAATTAATAAGATCTCGATCACAATTCTAATATGCAGCAGAAATTCCATTGTAACCACCAAACAATCATGTATTGTAATGAGAAATATAATAAAATAACCAAGTAAGTGCTTTGATGCACAGAAAATTGTGTTTTGTTTCTTTATCTGAAACTGTAGTTGCTGTAAATTTTTTTTTTGTAATTTGTGTAAGAAACTTATTCCTATTTGGTAATCATCGATTTATTTTTAACGTAATTTTGTCTATTTATTGATCCAAAACTGTCATTTCCTAACAAATATTTGGAATGAAATTATTCTACACAATTATAGGAAAGAAGTGTTTGCGTGTCCATAACTACTGAAATACAACTAACTACATATATACATATGCGTGCATATAGTTATAGATTTTGTATAAATATGTATTAGGTCTATATTTCTTGCTTAACCAGTAGTAAGTGTATGGAAAATTAAAAAAAAGCTTTTCTTAGATACTGATTGTGAACATGATAAAATGTCAAAAATGAAATTTTCCACACTTTTTTTAATATGTAGAAAATGAAAATGGTAATTTGCACAAATAATAATCAATAAAATCCAAGTGTGTTCAATTATTTTAGCGTTGTGTATAATATAGATCAAGAATAAGTTCAAACGTAAAATTAATCAAGAACTGTTAGCATTTACAAAAAAATACGTTGCAAAATAAAGACTTATGGATAACAGTCTTTGTGAAATCCAAGGGTTTTAATTTCAATGACGATATTATATCATTGAAGCACAAACAAGGTCTAATCATTTAGAGCTACCATGGTTGGAGCTCGAATTTCTTTGTTTCGGTTCTGTGTATAAAACAAATCAATTTGTGAACACCGTAATCAACTTACACTTAAACATGCTGTTAATATATATAATTAACAATTCATTCTGTTTAAATTAGGTCACCTAATCTCAATCATATATCTTTATGTTTAAATTTGAAATAACGTGCAATAGGAACTGCTGAGTTATTAAATTGACTATTGATTAAATAACCCTAATCACATGATATATAATCAGTTTTCCAGTTTCAATGAGGCATCACCGTACAATCCACCTGTATGATACCCTTTTAAAGTGATTAATTAATACCGCACGAAAGTAAAAATTTGTTTGCTGATTTACTAAGGGTTGAGTAGCTATCCAGTCGAATAATATACAGACTGCGGTAAATGTCATATATTTTCTTGTAGTTGTCACGTGAGATGTTACCATGCTACATAGCGTGGCAATGAAGAACCTTCCTTAGGATTCATCAGAACAAAGTAACATAATGCCTTGTATCGATTGCAGAAAAAACAAAGATTTCCAATCTTAAAACTGAATTTGACTAGGATGATGTAAGCACTTGAAAGTTTCTACCTCAAGCTGAAAGTGACAAAATATCCCATCAAGGAATACTACTATGCACTTTACCATTCATGCAGAAATTGATGAAGGTCATAAAAATTAAGCTTAGTAATGTAAGAAGTAAAGTTTTCAACTATATTTGCTTGAAAACTGTTCTATATAGACAATATGACGGGATCTTTAAAAAACTAGTAATGAGCATTCTGAAATGCTATGTTTAGCTATCGAGATAGGTACTTTTTATTATCGCTTCTTGATTTAACGTTCTGACAATCTTAGGTTAAATCAACTGATTAAATAAATATTTAACACTTTTAAACTTTGAAACTGAAATTCATCCTTCATCAGATGCTTTCGTTACTTGCTATAGGGTAGCTACTGTAAAATAATCTTGTAGCTCAGTTTGTCATTTACTAAGTTTAACTTTTATGATTTTATTTATAAAAAGTAGTGGATATTTTTTATCATTGATGGATAATTAATAATTAAACTTAATTACAGTTTCTGTGAAATCATGGCCATCTAATGTATATTACTGTCAAATATATTTTGCATTAAAATGTACTTCTAATGATACAAGTAATACTTATACTCATTTAATAGTTTCATGAATCATAGAAGATTGTAGCAGCACTATAGTGTTCAGGTATTCCAAGTAAGTTCACATTTAATATTGTTTAAAGAGTGATGTAAACCGTTAGGCACACTAGGGAGGTAAAATGACCTGGAACATATTCAAAGAGTTAGATTTTGAACATTGTGATTTAATCACTATCACATCTAATATAGCTATCACTCAGAGAGTTCTAGATTATTCACTCTAACCCATGTTATTGTTCATACCTCATCATATGTTAAAAAAATATTCAGTTTAGACAGTCTATTTACCAATGAAAATATCTTGTTTGACATAAAATATATAGTGAAGTTTAATACAACATGAATGTTTTCAATGAAAATATACCTTCCATATTGAATCCCAATTAAATAATCTAGTTTAATATGAAAAAAACCCATTGTCAACAGTGTTTTTTCGTTAAAAGCAAACCAGGATGAAATAAACTGAATTATAAAGTAAACCATTAAAGAAACTGTCCTTCATCTTCAAAAAATAAAAGATATTCTTTACTTCCATAGAAAAAAACAAACGTTTCATTATCTTTACAAAGTGAACACGTTGATAAAGCACTTCAAAGTACATTTGTTCCTACGTATTACAAAGTATGCTCATCTCTTGATGAGTTTTTTTATTTAATGTGTTTCATAGTAACCTTACTAAATATTTAATAAAGAAATTCATCCCTCCACGAACATATATATATATATATATATGAGTAACATTTTAAACTTAAAAAGCTACTTCATTTCAAGACCTTTACTCGTTCATTCTGTTTTTTTTTGTTTCCTCTTTTCTACAACACATTACAAGTTTTTCACTAATAGCACAAGCCTGATGGTTGTCAATTTATATATTATTATTCTTTTTAAAACTGTTTTGTTCGCTCTATCACTTGCTTACTAGTTCACTGACTTATTTATACTTACTTATTTACTTACTAGTTCGTATGTATAATAATAAATGCGTGAAAGTAGACAAGTTTAGATAACTTGAGATAAAAATAGAGTGTAGGAATGGTAGGTATATATGTAGGTGATTAGTAAGTAAGCTATTTGGCTAAACAGAAAGAGAGAAAGGAAGATATTACATAAAGTTCTCATTACCATTAGGTCATATTAAAATGAAATAAGATAGAAGAATCAGAAAGATGATATGGAATTACTCAAAGGAATTCAATATCCTCAGGGTATTTTCTTAATATAGTCATCACTTTTGTTTTTTTCGCCACATAAGTAAAAAAAAGTAAGTCACTACTTATTTCTGCTTTTAACTTTCTTATTTATGTTGTATTCTGCATTTTAATTCCGTTTATTGTACAAATTCTCTCTACTCATTAATCATCAGTCCGGTGATTTTGTGAGATAATATTGAATAAGTTGTCAGCATAATATCTTGTATATTTAATAAATGAATTTCACACTGGTGACGGCTTGCAAAATACATACTTCTAAGACATTAGAAGTAATTCATTTAGTATTGTTTGTTTGAATCTTCCCATTGATGTGTTAGGACTGAAACTGGTCAGTCTCTAGTTGGCATATGTGCATAATGTGCCTATTGCCTCGATATAACCTTGATTCACAAGCATTGTAAGCAAAGATGGATAGTGGCTAGCAATGGAATCCAGGACGCGCGTTTCGTACTATTTGGGACTCGTCAGCTGGATGTACCTGCATCTCATGCTTGTGAATTAAGGCAATAGGCACAGTATGCACACATACCAATTAGAGACTGACCAGTTTCAGTCCTAACAAATCGATGGGAAGATTCAAACAAACAATTATAAATGAATGTCCCAAAGTGAACATCAACTCTGAGATGCAGGTACATCCAGCTGACGAGTTCCAAATAGGACGAAACGCGCGTCCTGGGTTCCGCTGCTAGCCACTATCCATCTCTTCTTACAATTAGAATTAATTGTTTAATGGTATGTTGAAGTCTTTAGATATACACTGAAATTATCTTTCATGAGATTAAATTCAACTGGCTAGGATTTTAAGTGGTCATACTATTGTTTATTCTACTTTAATGTTGATTGATAGAACTGATTTATGTGGAACACTGCTTTCTGGAGTGGCATAATTCTGACTCAATTAAACAAAAAGAATTTAATAAGTAACTCATTAGCCACCTGTTTTAGCTTCTGAATAAAACCCCCTTAAACTCTTCTCTATGCATTAATCAGGTTTTATGAGCTTTAGGATAAACAGGTGGAAGTAATTGAGACGCTGATAACTGTTTTACTCTACTTCGTGACTTTCAAGATTATACGTGAAACTAAATCCAGAAAACTAAAAAGTTCAGTTTGTTAACTGTACCATACCTCTAGACCAATGGCCTAGAGTTCACTAATTGGTTGTTAGAGTTCATAGGAATGGAATTCGATGCTAGTACTGATGAACACATGAATAGATTTTAATTATTTTCATCTGCTAAATCTGTGTAAGAGAAACACATCGAATATTTTTATATTAACAGAAAAATAGCTAACAGCTATAATGTGTATAATATTTTATGATTACCTCCTCTTAATAAACAAATAATGTGATGGATGACTATTATTGTAACAATCGGATATCAAATAAGATTAACCTATAACATACTGTGATTATAAAAACAAAGTCATATTACTAATCATATTCCCTTTTACTTGTACTTTTATGCATTTTATATGCATCATTAGTCAATGGTAATTCTTTTCAAAACAGTACTGCCTTTAAATAAACCCAACCTGAAATAAGGAATATTAGAATACTGGCTTAGAAACTTTACAGCTTGCTAAACTAAATTTATTTATTTATTTAAACACATAAATATTGGTACAAGGAGGCATCAGATTGAATTGTATGAGGGCTGTGATACTGCTCAGGTGCTCAAACTGAAGCAGGTGGTTTTCTTAGGGGTACACACTCGGAACCTTCGACCTAAAGGTCTTATCCACAAGGCAGTGGAGCATCGTGAGGAGTTGTAGTGTCATGGTAGCCGGCGACCAACGATTGATTCATACGCCATTTGTTCCCTCAGGATACTGGAGCCTATGTGCACTATTGGTTTGGAACCAGGGGTTTTCAACTTTCGTAGGAGAACTTTCCGTGTCCACCGAACTGGTTAAAACGCCTGACATTCGCTTTTCGTCCTCTCAATTCCGTAAACAAAACCCATGGTACGAGAAGGTAGTGAGTAGTATTTCCCTGGCAGAGGCTATATATTCCCGTGGTCATGTGAGAGCATTTCGAGAGGAAGGGTGCACTCTCCCCACTCTCGGCCGTACCACGGCATTTGGGGGCTACTAAACTAAAAAGTATCATGATAAGAAATAATCTTTCTAATAACAGATAATCAATTCGTAAAATCATTGACATACTTTAAAATACTTGACAGTTTCTATCGTGTCTTTTAGATACTGTCTTACATAAACTAACTTCACATAAGGATCGTGTATATATTCATTCTATGACATAATAAAGAATATTAAAAATTAATTGATTGTCATATTAAAACATGCTTACTAATTATACAATGCAATATCCGGTAGCCATATTTTATCAGTTGGAATGTTTATATGAGTAATATTTTCATATTCTTCTGGATTCCATACCAAATGATAATCCGTCCATCTCTAATAATGACAACAACAAAAACAAAAAAAATTATAGAAATAAAACATTCAATGAAATTGTAAATCTTTCCAAAAAATAAAAATGTTTGTATCAAAAGTGAATTATTCTAGTTTTTTTTAAATGAGATGACCTAATTTATTCAATGTTCATTAAATAAGATCAAAATAGATTTAAAATGAAAATGAAATTGATAAAAGTTTTTTTAATTATCTTATCTTTCTTTCTTTCTGTCGCTTACTGTATAGATGTGTACATTATACATATTCTATTTTCAAAATTTCATTTATTAAGGTTTCATTTCCTGTGATCAAAGTCTTCTATAGATAGTCTTTGTTGTCCTATTCAAAGTCATGAGTAACTTGAAAGTCGGTAGAAATTTAATAAAAATTTAGGATTCTATATAGTAGAATATTTTAAGTGAATTTTAAATAACTAAAGTTAGGTATTGGTGGAATGATTTAAAAGTAGACTTATTGATCATTTACTAACTTAAAGGTAGTTAATCTCTTCCTGAAATATCCGTACGAACTAATCTGAAAATTCTTTGACATAATAAACGACATTTTAAAATTGATAACAACTGTTACAGACGCATATTCCATAGTAATAATGGTTGGTTAAACCATCCTATCAAATATATTTAAATTGCTTTTTACATTACTGTTATATCCCGTGGAGAATTATGAATGGTAACTTTGAGGACTATTTATGGACCAATATGATACGTATATTTCATATTGTATAATTGTTAAGTAACTAAACTATCCCTATTATTATAAGCTTCATTTTGACCTATAGACTATTATTATACGTTTTACTATTCTTGATTTATCTCTAGTCCATTAATTACTGTTGCCCCTATTCATAGCCACATTGGGCTAAATCTTGTACAAGTATTATTTTCTATTTTATGGTACGATGTGGTCAGTTTGTTTGGTATATAAACCCAGCATGTTTGAGAATAATGATTCATATTGCAGAGACTGTTATTGGTGTTTTGGACTTAACTAGCTGGGCTAGGCAGAAAGCAATACTGATAAGTGCTCAAGACTGCTCATACGGCTTTCGTGTATCATTGCTCTGATTGATAATTCACTCCTCTCTCATTGGCGGGAATCATCACGTTCATATATTAAACAGGGCACGCACTGACTCAATCGATATAACAATTACGCTAATGTTAGGTTCGGTTTGAATACGGAAAATTGTGTACTCCAGTTATCTGAAAGCTTATGACAATAAACACCTTTTGATTTGTGCTTGCTAAATCAAAGACTGATATAGACTTTTTTCTATTTAGAATTTTATGCTGAGTGAATAAATTGTAATTGATTAACTTGAAAACAAGTTTTGTTTGTGTTATTGTGTATACAAACCCATTAGTACATTTTTTCAAAAAATTTGTTTAAATGACACGAATTACAAATAGAAAAACTGTCGTTGATCGCGAAATTTTGATGTACACGTTTTACACCATTATTAATTGAGAGTTAGTAATGTTATGTAGCAGTGCAATTTTCTCAGTTCTCTGACTTCATTTAACAGTTAAATTAGGTCAAACTATGTAATGAGAATACCATTTTCAGAGGGGGTTTTGGTGGAGATTTCAGTAATTTAACCATTTGTTGACTGTATATAAAGTTAACGAATATTTATTGTGTACTCACACATTATGACCAAAATTATACTGAACGTTTAAATTCTAAATTTTAACGAAGTGAATCAAGTCTAAGAAAAAATGTAGCAACATTCAGTAACTTCAATAACAAAAATAAGCCTCCTGTTCATTTCTAAAGTTTAAGACTTTTGAATTGACAATCATTTGAGATCATACGAGGAACAAATATGCTTCCGCTATAAACCGTATAGTTTAAAGTGATATAGTGTTCACAAGTATTATGTTCATTAAACAGAGCTATTTTTAATGAAAAATGTAAGGGAGGAACAATTTTTGAATGACTTATTTTTCAGACCCTTTAGGTATTGATCCATATATACTGTGTTGCAACAGCTAGAATATCAGGAAAATTAGGTTTATAATAGAAGCAGTGAGAGCCATAAACTTAGAATCATGAACTTAATTCCGAGTCTATAACGCTGACTAACTTTCTTTTAACGTTTGTATATGTAACAACTTTTCCGGCATTTTCTTGCAATATCTATGGATTTTCAGATGTAGAGCCCATGAGTGTCCGATCAAGTTTCCTTTTCATTGAATATTCTGTGAACATCCACACTTGCGCATGAATTTCCCAACAGAAGAATTTCCTTGAAGTAGTATAGGGCATTAAATAAGTTGTAGAAACCTGTTTAGGACTATTTACGCTAATAACGAAATGAGAACTTAGAAAAGTGTATATTTGATTTTGAGAAATAGCAAAACTAAATCATTAATTTTAAATTTTTCTGACATTCTGTTAATAACCCGTGATTACCTTTTCATTTCTATGGATGTGTTGATAAGTCATATTTGTGTATAGCATATTTGAGATACTGTTGTTATATTATTGTTTCTAGTTGACATGAATAAGAGTTACTCTGAAAGGCATACTAGTTTATTTTTGATGTCAAGCGTTTCTTGTTCACTAACAAATCAACTTCGGTAAGCAAGGCTGCATAGTATAGTTCTTGATGACAGTTAAAGAATAAAGTATGCATTGATTATTAGCGAAAGTTGAAATTCTTATGCAAAGATTCTGACACACGGAAACTTAACTTTGCTGACTATGACATTCTGTTATTTGTTATTTTATGATCGACCAATATACTCCATGCTATTTTATGTTTCAAGAAACAGTTACTCGTCAATTTTATGCTCATTATTAGACAATAAGGAGTCTATCATTTCGTAATAAGAATGAATGCCTTGATAAAATGTCTCGTTCGTGACTTTAGTTTTAAACAGAAACTGTAAACGAAGTCGAATAGGTACTCAACAGAAGGAATTCACCTCCGATGTTTCATGAATGCCTAGTTACATCAATAGCAAGATGATGAGTTAAAGGCCTGGAACGAGACTTTCATGACCATTCATCGAGAAGCCATAACTAATGCTGCATACTGTCATACAACGTTTTTTGAACTTTCAATAAATTTAAAAGATATTTCGTCCTACTATCTTCACACTTTTACCTCCACTAGAAATGATTATATAAGTTTATGTAATCAGTGGTTGATTAATGAAAATCCATATTCAAGTCAACTACTTCTTGAAGCTACATTTTGCATATATAATTTCTTTTTTTAATACTTCACATTGATTGGTAACAACAATAAAAGCTCTCAATTTCAATTTTGAAAACACTTGAAATCTGATGTAAAACAACGATCAGTTTTATTTCAGAGGTGTACTGTACAAATTTTAGTATTTATACGGACGATAATAGAATAAAATCGCTTTTCATTCATTGGAGATGTTTTGGCAAATTCATATTTTCATAAAAGATCTATGTCAGTAGAATTATCTATGTATTCTTATCACCAAGACGAAGCATGAATGTGTTTCTAGTCATCCATAGTCAATGCTACTGGATATTGTTCACGTCTCAATATTGCTTAATGGTCAGATCAATATACAATAAATATATGTATAAGATAAATGTGAAGCAAACATTTTGTCTCAGTAACTCACTATTACACATGTTGTTATGCCTATTGCATCTTGCATTATTGATTATTAATATCATTAATGAACACATGACCTGCCTTTTATGTAACATAGTTGATATACTACTGATTCGAAAGTGTGCAATATATTAGTAGTAATTATTCAGTGTATTGTCTAATAAAGAGGAGTTACTAATATAATTGTTTGCTAAAATACCTCTACTTTAGAGGTATTTTCTTGTCTTTTTTCATAAAATGTGAAGAAAATCTAATTCAAAATAACTTACATAAAGAGATCTGACACTGACAGTGAGAATCTGTTCGTTTTCGTTAAGCTGGAGAATTTGAATCAAACCCAAACCAAATGCCACAGTGATTTGTTGTACAGTAGTATTGCCAACAGTTATTTCAGGTGACATCCCATCGACTACAGGTCTCGCACGTTTTTCATAATCTCTTAATAAATCTTTAATAAGACTTTTTTCGGTCCATTTATCTGTGTATTGAGATTCCAAAGGGTGTAAAAAATTTGCTAAAATGAAAGTAACAAAGTAGAATATGATTAAAAGACTAAACATTTGTCTAACATAAAGGAAATTTTCTGTAATATGTGCACTCATAAGGAAAATAGTAAAGATTTTTTAAATAATAAGCGTGATTAATAATAAGCTAAACAAATACGAGACATCATTTCAGACGTTTACATGATTAGATATTATATACGAAAATCTAGATGTAAGTAAGTATTTTAAAGGGAAAATTGATGAGATAAAATAAAGGTGTCATCAATCTAACTAAATCCAAGTAAATACTTGTTATGTCTTCAACAAACATGAAAATAGTTTTTTATCAGAGTATTTTAAAATGAATAAGACTGTTCGAACGACCAAATGTTTTTAAGAAATTGAATTAGGCTGGTAGTGACATCGGCTAAACACATACAGTTAATTACAGGGTAGATGGTTTAATGTGTTCCATAAAGATGTTCCAGGCCTGGATCTTTCGAGTTTGCTGATACTTGTCAACGAAAAGTATCTGTATTTAGGAGGAAGTTAAGGAATACTATAATATTAGAACCCAGGTAACTAAGTATCTCAGACATAAATCGTGTCGTTAGACTATACCATCATTGGCAGACTTCTGAAACTTTATTTCGATTAGTCACCGAGGAGCCGGCTTATGTGATACGCATCTAGTTCTTAGTGCTAACAGGAAACTAATGGTGAAGTTTTAATTTGACTACTAGTTCAAGTTCCCAAGTTTCAATGTAATTTGATGGTTGGAGAATTCTATTGACCAATTTTAGCTAAACGATAAAGAATCAATTATCTATAGGCACTCTAACTGATCAGTTCTACTGTACGGGCCTGAAACTTGGAGAACTACTGAATCCATCATCAAGAAGGTGCAAGTATTTATAAACAGTTGTTTACGTGAAATAATCAACATTCACTGACCGGATACTATCAGCAACAGCGTTTTATGGGAGAGGACAAACCAGCTTCCATCTGAAGAGGAAATTAGGAAAACACGTTGGAAGTAGATAGGACATACATAAAGGAAATTACCAAACTGCATCACGAGGCAATCCCTAACTTGGAATACAGAAGGGAAGCGGAAAAGAGGAAGTTCAAAGAACACATTACGCCGTGAAATAGAAGTAGATATGAAAAAGACGAGTGTTGACTGGAAAGAACTGGAAAGAATTGCCCAGGACAGGGTTGGGTGGAGAATGCTGGCAGGCGGCCTATGCTCCTCCACGGGGGTTAACAGTCGTAAGTAAGTAACTCTAACTGATAGCGCTAAATTTCGCTTAACCTTTAATTGAAATAAAACAATGTTATATATATATATATAATACATTGTGACACTTAAAAGTTGATAGGTTGACAAACTAACAATTTTCTGTATGACACATTAATAAATCGTTGGAAAAATACTTATTCCATCAGACGCAAGCTAATCTACCCACTGTATCTATATATTCATACAGTACTATATATTGTTTAACATTTTCGGGAGACTTGAAGATCAAAATGACGACAATTGATGTTATCTAGGCTTTCGTACTTCTTAAAGAAGACTCATTTATTACGCTTTATGACTGGATCAATTAACCTGATATTGAAACAAACTTTACATACTATACAACGAATTTCGGTATAAAAATAAGTATCAATAAAACATATATGTTAGAATTCCAACATATTTCTCTTATATGAATAAATAAACAACAAACAGATTAACTTATTTCCATTCAAGAAATGTAAACATATATACAGCTGTCATTCCGATTAATCTGTAACATTGAGACTTTGAAAGCTAACAATATGTATATATATAGTAAAGAGGAATATTGTAAACAAAACAAGCGCTCAATATTCAAATAAAACTAGGTCATTTTGAGTAGAAAAATAAAGAAAAATAAATTAGAAAAATATAGTCAAATCTTTGAAGCAAATAAATGAGAAAAATGAATCTCTTTTCTTCTTTTTTTTTTTTTAATATTTTTGACAAATAAAAGTTGGCTTAAAGCAACATTAATTAGCATAACAATTAAAGTAAAAAAAACTTAAAATTTGTAAAAAATAAAAAAAAATTTTAAATTTTTTAGTCCAATGAAACTAATCATCATAAAGTTTTTTTCTTTTTTTTAGGCAAATTAATTTAATATTCTGTAGGGAAAAAAAGGAAGCCTATATTCATTACAAAAAAGAAAAAAAAACAATACTGAACTGGCAAGTACAATTTTTATTCCAAGAAAATATTCTTAAGAAATTCACAAGATTAGTTGTTATAGGATGTTACTAAGAGTAATGGATCTTCAGAATAACAAATAAAAGTTATGATATATATGTTGAAGTTATAGACTATGAATTATACCTAATGTATTGATTTTAATTATTGGAACAATATATTGATGTTAATTGAAATTAATCAAAATATACCAGTTGGTGTTAGCTTAATGGTTTAGTTGTTTTACATTCTTTTACATGCAAAACTGAACATTTTGGGTTCAGAAATGTGGTCGTGCATTGCAAACGAGTCCTATACTAAGAAGAAATGGCAGTCTATTGATACCAGTTTTCAGTGATGGTCTAGTTGTTATCAGTTAACGATATAAAACTATGGAAAATTTTCAATTTCTAAATATACTTTTATACTAAAGTGTTGGTGTATTATTGACAGATTGTTTTGCAATTCCTAAATCAGTGGAAAATAATTGTGCAAAATTTATAGATAATTTTTGCTGGGCTAAATATATTTCTCTGAACTATCTGAATAAGTTCCATAATCACCTCACTATTTCACTTTGTATTCGTATATTAGACAAATAACTAATCAAGAGAATTTCAAACGACATCATAAGCAAAATGGTTTTGAACATTTTCATGTAATATATATCCTCGAAGTTCCCTAAACAAATAATATAAAATTTGATTCAAGTGACCTTGAATCCATTTATTTCACATATTTTTAGCTTACGTTTAAAAAGGAGTCATTATTTTAAACTGGTTTCTTAACAAGTAGTCAATAAATTGGTAGGGCAGATCAAAATTTTTGAATTTTGGAAAGATTCGCGTGTGTTAGAGTAGCTATTTGTTTCGATTAAGTTCCTCTAACTTTTGCAGCAGCTGACTGTTATTTGAAGCAATATTGTGTGAAAATGCTGTTACTTTACCCTTAAGCAACTTTCTGCTTGAGAGAAACCTCTGCGAGGACTTTTGTTTATTCACTCACTGTTTTATTTTAATTCAGTGTCCTTATATTTAGTTATCATTCAAGCTGAAAGCATTTTTGAAAGTCTATTTGATTATTTTAACGCACAGCTTTTATCTTTGCATGAATTATTTTTCTGAACTTCAGAAAATCTGATATTTATAATACCTATGTCTCATAGTCTACTAATTTATTATGTCTCCTATTGTCTCCTTCACAGACTGGATTTCAGTCAATCACTTTCGACATTTGTTCGTATTGGACAGGAATATTCTTCATATGTTTTGTGAACTTTTACAAAACTGTCACTTGTGCATGATTACCTAATGACCACTGATTATCGGTCATTTTAACACCAAATGTAAGAAGCGGTTTATGATCAAAAACTTGTTGGTTCTGCATATTTCTAGAAACCAATTTCAATATTTTGTGTATAACACCAAATAATTAGCAGAATTGCAGAAAAACAATTACATCACAAGGGAATCAAAGTATTTGGCACGCTACAAAATAAATCTATGAAGCTTGAAAATTCTGGCTACCCAATCTTGAATGACTAAACCCTTAGTTCTATTGTAGTAAACAAGCACACGATTGGGTATAATCGAATGTGTTTGACACGAAATTACAGACAATTTCGATAAAATCTGACAATTATACGGTGAACATTTTATTTGTAATTGTCTTAAACTTGACCATTCCTTCTTCAAATATCATTCTATCCTCTTTGATTATTATTGTTCATGCATTTTCATACCAATAGCGTCCCGTCTCCGTTCTCTCCTTATCGATCTTCTACTGAAATGCATTCAATGCCCGGCCATCGTTATATACTACTTATGTGGATATAAGTAACCCACACCACACTATGATTCATCAAAATCTCATAGTGAATCTGGTATGAACTATAAAACAAAACCCTATTGAGATTTTTCAAATATAGACCAAATATCTGTTTACTACTTTTCAAATTTATTTTAGTTTTATTTTCATTGGCAGTCAATTAAAACTGAAAGAGAAGTTCATCATTCAATATTTAATTCGTTATTAATAATGATTAATTTGTTTATTTAAAATAATTGTTGTTTATCTAATTACGTCATAAGATATAAATATACATTTATAAATAAGTAGGAATTTATGTATATAGCACATTAGTTAAAAGGTTTAGAAAAATGTTTCGCAGAATTAAGAATATTAGTCAGTATTCATATTTCAGTAATCTGGCTTTTTCAAAGTGATTCAAATGTAATCCTCATTATAATTATCTTAACTAAATAAGAACATTATTTGGGGTTTGATATTTGAAATTATCAAAAATAAAACTTAACCAATGAACGAATGATATAATAAAACTGTTTTACTTCATGATTTGGGTTTGGTATTTTATTTATCATCAAGATCGCTTCATCAGGTGATTTGTTAATTTCAAGAAAAAAAGATAGATGAATATTTTAAAATAGCTTTCGATTTTATTATCATTATTATTTAAACACATAAATATTGGTACAAGGAGGCACTAGATATATATGCGCCGCACAAATCTCATTCGATTTGTGTGAGGGCTGTGATACTGCTCAGGTGCCCAAACTGAAGCAGGTGGTTTTCTTAGTGGTCACACCCGGAGCCTTTGACCTAAAGATCCGATCCACAAGGCAGTGGACCATCGTTAGGAGATGCAGTTCCATGGTGGCCGGTAACCAACGATTGATTCATACGCCATTTGTTCCCTTAGGATACTGGAGCCCATATGCACCATTGGTTTGGAATCAGGGTTTTCCAACTCCCGTAGGTGGAATCACCGTGTCTACCAACCTGGTTTAAGTGTCGGACATTCGCTTTTCATCCTCTCAATTTTGTAAACAACAGTAATGCGGCGAGAATGCAGTGAGTAGCACGTCCCTGGCTGAGGCTATATACGGGTGGCTGTGTAAGAGCCTTTCGAGAGGGAGAGCGGATTCTCCCCATTCTCGGTCGTACCGAGGAATTTGGGGGCCTTTCGATTAACAATCGTGATCTAGTATTTTGTTAAGACTATACTTATTTGATTTCAAGTTATTAGTCTTGAACTAGGTGTAAGAAAACTACTTAAACATAACATGATTATTTCTATAAAAGATAAACAGATCAAATCTTTGAATACTTTGGATAGAATAAATCATCACTGACCTTCTAAAATGACAGAATAAAAACCACAAAATATCAAACCTATTTTATAATGATTGGTTTGTATACAAAAATGACAAATTTTCAGACAAACAAACCCATAAATTATTTATTAACATTTTATTTCACTTAAAAGTAATCAATATCAAATAATTAGTATATAGAATTTTAAAACAACCATATATATTTTTCTATGGTAAATTTAACAAGAAATAATCAGTTATCACGTGGTACGAATGCTGAAAAACAATGGAGACTCATTGATGTAATTATAAACTAACAACGAAATTGGAATTATCAGAAGGGTTTTTCTTATGGAAATTATAGTAATTTCGATGGTCAAGATCATGAATCAATTGAAGCTAGACCACCGTGTAAAACCTGGAAGCATTGGATGGCCGTTTCATCCTATAATTGGACTCTTCACTGCGTACTGTTAAGGTGTCCCATAATAGGACATGGTGGTCTAGCTTCAATTGATTCATGATCTCAACTATCAAAATTGGAATTATTAGATTTCCTATTCGTTAGTTCCGTCAAATTTATTGATTGCATAATAATCACTCCCTCAGTGATAAATTTGGTAAAATACAAATTATATTGATGAGTAAACAATAAAACATGAAATCAATTTTGTTAAGTGTTCTTGTTGAAATTTATATTTATCCTACTGAGGCATAGGATTATGAGTAGCTGAGTCATTTTATAGAAATAGAAAGATATAGTGTGAAAAACATAAACTATTTGAATGCCTGTTTATTTTATGTTTATTGACTGTATGAAGTGTTAATTTTTTTCTATGCTAAACGAATTGATATATTTTATGTAATTTCAATGTTACAAACTACTGAAACTTTGATTAATCTTCATATAAATTTGTTATGATCTTATAGTACTATATAAGTAGTATATGGTGATGGTCGGACATAGAAAGTATTTTGGGAGAAGGCCGATAAGGAAAGAACTGAAGGAACAGTGAAGATCGAGACAATTGGTTGTTATTTTGCAAATTAACTGTTTGCTGTTTGGTTATCAGAATTTAGTAAGATAGTCTGTAATTTATGCTTAAATACATTCGATTTTCCCCATCAGTGTTCTTGTTCATTACATAAGTAGTATGTATCACCAAAGTGGAGTACCTAGAAGCAGAAGGTTGAGAAAACCGAAGAGAAGAGAACATGTACAGAGAGTGATTGGTATGGAAACAAAGGAACAAAAACGTCTAAGACAATTGATGGATATTTTGCAAATGAATTATTTAATATATGGTCCTCATACTTGACCAAGATATTCTATAATATTGTATTAAATTTAATTGTCCACACTGGTATTCTCGTTTACTATAGTACGGTATGATTTTAAGTCACTGGTTTACTCATGTTAATATATGGATAGCATTTAGCCCCAATAAACATTGTAATACTTCACTTTCATGGTGTTTATTTCTGTTAAAGATGAATTTTTCAATCAAGCTAGCAAACGGCAATCATAAAGACTGTACAAATAATCGAAGTTTTGTTTACTTTTTTATCAATCAACGCAATGTTGATGTCATGTAATTCAAAAACATTGATATGCGTTTTAATTCCCGTACACCCAAGTGTCGCATTATTTCTCATAATAATATTAAAATTTCATGATCAATAAAACCTTCAACTCGTCTTATACCAGAAATTCTGTTTAATCAAGACTCTGGAGCCGATAGAATTCAACTGTTTAAATCTAATTAAATAGTTTATCAGTGATATTATTAATATTGGTTATAAATATCTAGGTAGATAATAATGACAGTTAAATTCAATATATTTAGCTAAATGAAATTTCATTGTGCTGAGTGAATTCGTTTAATAAAATATTATATAAGCTTGTTTGTTCATACTATGTTATGTTTATATACCACTGGAATATATATCCTGATATCTTAACTTTCACTAACGTGTGAGAAACGCCAATTTTTCAGCTATACAAATTATATCAAACCGGAACCACTGATTTAGTGGAAAAGTAGTTTCATCACAAAATGTATCCTACAATATAACCTTTCATATCCATCAAATCATATAGCCTGGAAAAATAAATCTCAATAAAACCTGATAAATATTTATATATTTATACATGATTTAATGTGGGAAAGTGATCTTTACATATATATATATATATACTTACATAAGAGAATACATATGTGAATTCAGCTTTTGGCAGATATAAAGTATCTCTAGGAAAGATCAAATACAATCATATTATTGCCTACTTACATCTTACTATATTCTTGTTTGTTTTATTCACTGATTTAATCTTATATAATCTATCTACTTTTGTTTTAAATAAACAAGTAAACACGCAAATTAATGGTTTTGTTTTTTTGTCGATTTTATAGGCTATTGACTTATTCTACAATTTTTTATTTTATTCGCCCTCTTATCATATTTGTGATATACATATATATATATATATATAAAGAGATAATTAGATGCATAAATTTTTATGCAAAGTATTATCAACAGAATGTTCATTGGAAGATGTCCTCTCAATAAACATCTAGAAGTAATTAGAATAATTTTCTTTTTTCTTTTTCTTTTTTATTCTGGATGAATTCCAATTCCAAACTATTCTAATCGTTTTAAGTAAAAGCAAACCGTTTCTACTGTCTACGATTGTGTTTTAGATAAAAAAAAGAAAAAAAATTAGAATCTAAAACAAACGAAGAAATATATGTTATGTAAAAGAGTTGGGGGGAAAAATAAATGAGTTTACTGGAAGCAATGATAATAATAAGAGGAATAAGAATACGTTGATTAGACGATTTCATTTTACGAATTGTAAGCAAATTCTAAAAAAAAAAGAAATCCATCATAATCCCACTGGTTTTCAACTATCATTTAATACTTATCGAAGAGTAGAAAATATCTTAGTAACATTTGCAGTTCCCTGTTTATAAAAACCAAAAAAATTCTTGTTTGTCTTCTTCCTTCTTGTTCTCTGTCAAGTTTTCACAGCTTGTTAAATTGTAACAAACAAAATAGGGATTAGTTATCTACTTGTTTTCGAGGTATTGAAATCTAAGTAGAAGCAAACTTTTGTTAAAATGGTAAAGTAAGGGAAGGAATAAATAAGGATGCCTTACTGAATTTTTTTTCTACATTCTATGCTCAGTTATTGTAAATTTCTATTAAATCAGACTTTGAAATGTATATCTAAGTGATAAAAATCTTTGAATGAAATTTGGCCAGTATAGAATTGACCTGATGGATTTTGTTGATATTGTTTTTTACTTCATGTTAAGTAATAATTATTTACGTGCTTGTTTCTATTTTGCAGATGAAGAGGTTTATTGTAATAAATTTATTTGACCTTGTTTCAATTAATATCGATATTTATTGTATCCTGTCACTGCTTGAGTGTATGTTATGTCTTTTGTAAACATATTTTTTTGTTAAGGTCTGACTGCTCGAATAAAACATACCATAAGCTTATTTTCTTATATCCGTTTGGTATTTGCTATATATAGTTAACGAGAAACTATTCAACTGTTTATAGATTTAGTAACACATTTTCTTGACCCTGTCAGGACGTGTTCACAAGCACGCGTGCAAACGTCCGTCTGAATACATTTTACATAACTTACTCAACAGGATCACTTAAATGATCATAAATTGAATAGCTTATCATTAATATCTGTCTTTGAGTAGTTGTGTAGGTACTGGTTCGGTTGATTTGGCAACATGCAATATAGCAGCGTTAAACTTCCTTTCAAGAGATTATCTGGGTTTTTGTGTGCACATGTTGAACACTGTCCACTTTAAGGGAAGGATACAAAGTTTTGCTTCTTTTTCCCATTTTTCGGTTCGAATATATACTTTTTGGTGAAGTTGATAGGATATCTAATTTTCATTAGTGTATCCTTTAGATTATCGACTTTTCCTTCTGCACAATTCTCAGAGCACGACTGTCTGATTCTATGGCTCATACATCTAAACAGAATGACTTCGTACAGAAGAGATTTAAAGTCATCGAAATTTATATTTTCACTAATCTGAATGATCTCTCATGAAAGATCTTTCTTATGTAACAGTCTATACTTTTAAATGGATGTAGTTCCAGGAAAGTTGTACTGTTTTAGTGATCCCTTTTACAGATGATTTTAACAAAAGAATGAAATAGCTCTCGTCTATTTTTACTATCGTCGTTCACAATCAGCGTGTACTACATACTGATAGTAAGGTCCCAAGTTTAATAAATTTGTTGTATAGTGGTTCATTTATAGGGATAATCAGAATGATTTCAGGTAGTATTGGTTTATGAAGAAAATACATTTGAACTTTATTTGCCTATTTATAAATATAACACATAAGCGGAATGTTCATTTTGGATTTGAGCGGTAGCACTTTCATTTATTTACAGGTAGACCTATTTTTTATTAAAATAATTTATCTCATATTCTTCAAACTGTAAATCCTGTTTATTCAATATGATCAATAAAAAAATAAGGTTGAGAATTATCAATGGAATAACTTTCAGACATATTTCTACAGTTGTTCACTATTCTTATTTCAAATAACAATTTTCTGTAATATTCTGACACCTCAAAACAAAATCTTAGTTGTTGCTTCAGTATCAGAGGAAACTTTGAAGTTTATTAAAAGGTGACTGAAAATTGAACTTAGACTGTTCTAACAATTTCAGCTGAAGAACTTCGTAATCATGATGTATGAGTCATTGGTATACGAATGATGTGAATTGAAAAGAACTGAAATCATTGATACAATTTGTATAAATCATACCTTGTATAATAATCAATTTCCAGTTGCTTTTATTAAAATAACGATCACAGATACCAAGATCTGTTTAGATGAAATTACCTTAAATATTCACGGTCATTTATTAAGCTTGACATTGAATAAAACCGTAGGACTATTGGAAAAATCTTACAGATAACACTATTGTGTAGATATAAGTATTAATATCAACCGAAAATGAATGATCATTTCATTGGTCTTGATCTTGTAACGTTTATGACTATTATTCTATGTCGGGTTACTGAAAGTAATCAAAAATCCTTTTAATAATGAATGTATGAATACTGATAAATACTATACGCTTGATGATCTTCTACTGCCGATAAAATTCTCGAAGACATTAATTTGCATGACGTCTTTGTATAGTTAAACAGCCAAATGAATCTACTACTTAGTATTCAGCTAATGTCATCATAATGGCAATAAAATGATGGCATTAACTTATCTAGAGAAATACAAAGATTGAAGTAATTCATTCAACGCCTTTTTATATATTAATCTTTATTATGATAAGTACATTTCATATTTATTTGACATAAATGTTTTTTTCCCTGATTCACTGAATATATATCATATAGTAACTAGGGGTATAAACAGAACACTTCATAGGAGACAAAGAAAACGTTATCTTTATACTCTTAATTACCAGTTTTAGGTATTTAAACCTTCTGAAAATTGTGAACATATGTATAAATATTAAAATATTGAATCATTCATGAAAGATAATATACATACGATGACGATTATTTACTTATGAATATAATTACGTATCTTATATTGATAGTAAAATCGGATTAGACCTGTCATTGTAATCAGTATCGTATTTTGTATCAACGTAAATAGTCACTTTATCTTAATTGCAACATATTCTCAGTAGACTGCGTTTATCGTATCATTCAAAAAGAAAACAATATATTATGTTATTCTACAATATTTTTCAAGGTGAATAATAAAAATGACTGTATTCAATCGTACGTCAAGGCTTACAAGAAGTAGTTCACCACTCAAACTATACAATATTATAATAGTTTCAAATAGATATGTAAACCTTTTACAAAGTGTAGCAAACGAGAACGCAGGTAGGAACAATCGAATGTATCCGAACACAAAATTCTACAGCATCTTAGTAAAATCTGAGAACCATAAAGTAAATACTTAGTTTGCAAAATGTCAATCATTTGTCTCAAACTTGATTGTTTCTTTTGCAAATATCATTCAATCGCCTCAGACTTTAATATTTCCGCATTTACATAACAAATGGTTTCTGTTCCCATTCTCTCCTCCTCGATCTTTTTGAACTTCTGCCTCCAGACATTCTATTCCTGACTAGCGTTATATACTACTTATATTGATATAAGTAGTACACGTCATAAAAGCACTAGCCATTACTCATTATCAAAAAGTTATTAACAGTTCACACAGTAACAAAGTATTTCATTAGTTAAATATGTTAGTGTATTAAAATATGAATCGTTTTTCTTTTCTATGCAACAAAGAATAATGGAGGCAGTTATCATGAATACTAAAGTTAAATAACATGGTTTATTTGCATTTTCAGATGTTTACAAACGATACTTTTTAAATATGGAATTATGTTGGTAAAATTAGTCAATGTTCATTAAAAAAAGCTAATGGAAATCGATTGTAAGCCTTTTTCACGCTTAGCTTATAGATTTATTTTATATTTAAAAATAGTAACCACATTATGTTAATATACATAGTTTAAATAGAAAATTGAAATGCGTAAAAGCTAATTTTATTTCTTAGATGTAACATTTGAAAGGATTTAATGTATGGAGATATAAATTGATATTAAACGCATCGCCCTATTACGTAAGATCAGGTTTTATTTGTTTCATAAAAGCGAGAATCCTACACAATTCAACATTTGTTCAGATGATTTATTAATATTATTTATGAGAAAATTATCAACTAGGATTTTTAATCGAAAGAAGTATCCCGAATTGTGATTCTGTTAAAATTTAGTTTAATTCTAAACACTGTATCATGAAAGTAACATGTTCAGTGTTTCTAATACTGAAGTGGTGTTTTCAGATGTCAATAAATGGATGTCATTCAATTAGTTGAAAAAATCTATGAATATCATGCAGTCGGTAACATCGAGCTGACGAGTCCAAAATAGGACGAAACACTCATCTTGAACTCCACTGCTATCTGCTATCCATCTTTGCTTATATTGCTTGTGACTTACAGCAATATCTAGGCAGTACGCACAGGATGTATATATACCAACTAGAGACTGATCAATTGCAGTTTTAAACAACAAATGTAAGATACAAGCAAACAATACCAAGTGAATTATCCATCATTATGGTTTCTGGAAAACTGGTTTGACAATGAAATCAGAAAAAATTGTTGCATACATCGTAAAACCTTGCATTATACTTTTGTCCAGTTTAGTTAATAAATTTCATATAAATGCAAATTTTGATTGGAACTCATTTATTTGTCACAGATTACCTATCCTCTACATGTAATGTGTTCCCAGATAAAAACCTCTCTGTAAATAATCAAATGACAACTTTTTATTGATTATTATATGATTTACTATTCTTCATTTACAATTATTAAGATTATCTTAAGATTGTATCTATCAAATATTAAACACAAATATTCAAACCCATGAACTTTAGACATTTAAAGAAGCATTTTCTTTCCTCATTAAATAGATTTTCAGTTGAAAGAACATCACTATATTTGAAGATCTATGTACATATTTGTTACTAAATTTTATCATGATGAAACGAAGATATATGAATAGTTACTGACACAATCTTTTTGCATAAATTAATTTATTCAGTTTATTCTTTGTAGCCTGGGTGATGGATTTAATCTAAACTCAGTCAATAATTAATTGTTAACAAAAAAGAATAACCGCCTACTGTGTACACATGGTTATTTAAAAAAAAAACACAATCTAACTGAATAGAACGTTTACTTCAGCGTTATTATTAATTATTAGCTCAGCTGGTGTTTCTTAGCATGCTGTTTATAAAGTACAATAAGAAACTTAAGAGATGAATTTAAAAAAGGGACTTTTCACTTCTTTTCCCATATAGCTCTTCTTTATTTGATTTGATTCATATCAATGAACATATTATATGAATGAGATTATTCTAATTGTTATATCATTTCGTGATATTTATAATGAAAACTTTATAGACAAGCACCACATTTACCTTGGATTGAAATGGAGAAAAGTCAATATTTTTTTCTCTAATATGACGAAACTAATTATACCATATTCAAATAATCGATATCTTTAAAGAAAAGAACGAAGACAGAATTATGAATAGCGTCCCATTTGTTGTTGTCATGTATATCATACTGTTTGATTCATATAATAGTACAGATGATTTATGTAGAGCTGCATAACAAAGGTTGATGTATCTTTAATATGTTATTCTTTCCTAGATATCGTTTTCATCGCCCTTCTAAATATGGTTATCATTTAAATAGAAATAGCTGTATATCAGTCATAAATTGTAGCACTTGAGTTTATTTATTCGTTAGGATTCTTAAATCAAATAAGTAGCAAGTCTGTTACTGTACAGAGTCAGTTTGCAATTCTGAGCAAATTTGACATTTAACAAACATACTAGTTAACAATTCTAAGCAGAATCTTTGCTGTAGATAAAGTAACGCGTTCAGTTTTATTGTCCAAAAAATATTTCTCAAAGTATGACGGTTTTGATGAATCTTCAGTGTTGAAGAACTTTTCAGAATGATTTCAAGTAACCACGTTTCTCTAACGGTTCGTTTCGAAATAGTGGTCAAAGTATTAACTTTAGAAAGTTTTAAATGAAACGAGTAACTTACTGAGTTACATCATTGCCATTAAAATGATGTCAGTCTCTATAACAGTGGGAGAACAATTATTCCAATATTGAAAAAAGATCAAACTTAATTCATAAAGGCCATTTTCAGGAGTAATATCGTTTGACAAATGCACTACAAATATATAGAAAACTATTGTTAAGTACTGAACTGAAAAACAATAAATTTATGGGCGGAATTTTGTCGATACTTTTAAGAATGAATATGGGGTGATATAGTCATTATACTGAATGTTGAAGACATGGTGAATTCATTTTTCCAGAAGTGGACACTTATTAATGAAGCATTAAAAGTATGCGAGATAGTTGATTGCCTAATTAGCAATCAGAATATGAGAGAGATAAACAAATAAGTAGCTTTCCTGGCGTGAGATAAAAACATTATGGTGTATATGAATGTATCATTAGTGTAGAACATGGTACAGGTGTGGGTTGACTCAAAATATCATTTAAAAACGCAATGTTATTGCAAACGATATGGAGCCATATCATGTGAAAATTCTAACCACTAAACGTGGTTATCATACAAACTATAACCAGGTGTTCTGCATTTACTAACATGACCGAGATCAAGATTCTATGATCTTATCAACTTACGCTACGTTTCATTTTGTCTTTTAGTAGCTTTCTTCCAACCTACTTACACCATGGTGTAGGCTGTGGTTAAGCATGATAGCCACCTCAGACAATTAATAATTATAAACTCAACAACTGATTTGCTGTCTTTTCCTAGAACTCTGTGCCAAACCTGAACAACGGTAATTAATAAAATTGAACTGATTAAAGAATATCAAGATAAATACAAATAGATCAAGTATGAAGAACCATACAGATATCAATGGGAAACGTGTAATAACATTATCAAGTCATCCCTTAGCAGTTTAACTCGTTTAATTTATTACAGTGAAAGATGATTTGAATAATAGTTTTGTAAAGCGCTGGTGTCAAGGTTTAACATTGGAAAAGATAGAGACCTTCATTAACTCTATATTAAGAATCGATCTAATTTGAAAATGTCTACTAGTAAATAACATTTGACGGAATTTATAATAATTACTACTAGAATTAAAATTCTTACATTATGTCCTAGGTGCTTTGTTTCACACAAGCATTTAAATTTTATTTAATTGTCTCCAGTTCACTCAAATCAATGTTGAAATTCATGTTTGAATCAAATGATCTACTTCAATGATTTAACGTATTAATTTTAGGGTAATGATTTCTTGATTTCATATAAAAACTATTGACCTCAATTTCAGAACTATCAGAAACTTATTTATCTTATAGTTAAGATCATGAGTCAATTGAAGTTAGACCACCATCGAAAACCTGAAAGCATTAGACGGTCGTTTCGTCCTATTGTGGGATTCCTCAGCAGTGCGCGTCCACGATCCCGCCTAGCGAGATTCGAACCCAGGACCTACCAGTCTCGTGCCAGTGCACTTAACCGGTAGTCCGCGGAGCTGCATCCAGAGGTGTTAATGTCTAAACTCAACCAATCGTTTTTGAATATACTACTAATTATACCAATCGATCATAATTTGTCAGTGTAGCAATGAAAAAGATTAGAAATCATCAATTACTCAATACGTGGAACATGAAGATATATTTTTACAATACCATTTCCTACCACTATAAATAAACAAAAGTTTGTCTGCCATATTTTCATTAATTATGAAACATAATTCCTAAAGAAAAAAACTTAATCATTAGATTTCTGAAGTTAAACTATTAAGGTCAGATTGTATGAAAAAAGGAGTAGCATAAATCAATGTTTCGTAGGTTCATATTTATTTGGAAACTAATTTAGTCAACAACTTTTAGACCTCATGCCTATAGTGCATTTTTTCTCAAACTCTCTGTTGAATTCATTAACATATGTATTTTAATATAGCTTTAAAATAAAGTAACATGATTACTTCACATGTTATGCTATAGTGAATGAGATCACATGTGGGGACATTCGAATAAACTGGATTACAAAATTACAGAAAATCTTAGTAAAATTTCAGAAACATCCAGTTAATACTTTATATGCAAAATGTCAGTCTGTCATCTCAGACTTCATTGTTCTTAACCTTCTGCTTCTAGGTATTTCACTTTCAATCGGTGATAGATACTACTGATATTTTTCGACATCAGTAGTACACACCACAATTCCATACAACTAAGTTCAGATTTGAGTCTTCGTTTGAGTAGCATATAGATGAATGAAATATGAAACCTTTCAGAAATATGAGTTTACTGGCACTTACTACTTGTAAGTAGATATCATTAGTAGATATTATTTGACAGTTTCAAATAAAATGAGTACCCTGAAGAAATGGTTTACAGTAAGTCGTGAACTGTCGGAACTACAACTTTCTACTCACTGAGATATCATAATTAGTATAGTTGTTATTAACAACTGTTTGTTTTTGCAAATCAATAACATAGAAATTTATTTGCAAAATTTTAAACGACCGATATCTACGTTCTTTACGTGTATGTGATATTCAAATGAGTATAGATTTTATTGTACATTATTAGTTAGTAAACTGTACAAAAACATAAAATATTTTATTATCAGTCATATATTGTAATACCTTATAGTCAGTACACTAAACTCAAAGTCACACCTTCATAAGAACTTATGAGAATTCAGAGAAAAACTAAAGAAAACCATACAATGATTTTCTATTCACTCATACATATCTAAAGTATATGCATATTATCTCAATGTTGTTTTTATCAGACAAAATGTCTGAGTTTTTCATTTCTCATTTTAAATAATCATGGGAAAAGCAACTGAACTGAAAAGGACACTGTGGAAAAAGACGTATTATTTTGACATTACAAAATAATTATGATGGTAACAATCATAATGATAGTGATAATAATTTATCGATTTATAAACTGTCATTATGTATATATGCTGAAAAGCCTCTGTTTCTTTTTCTAACAGTAATCTATCTACCTTTACATTTGCTCAATCTTTGGAAATGACTTTCGTTTATTCTTTATATCACTGTCCACTACACATTTTAGACTTGATAGGTTTATAAGTAAAAAACGATACCAACGTTTGACTAAAACAATACAATGGTTAACAATATGTGTTTATACATCACTTACGTGACAAAGTAAGATGTACACGAAGAAAATTACATGATGTAGTTACGTAAATGTTAAAGTAGATAGATACATGAAAAAATGAATGTAGCTCGTTTGACCCAAGTTGACAATGTTTTTTTTCCAGTGATCATTTTCTACTATCAACGTGTATTTCTAGTTGAACATAATTGAAGAACAATTGTTAATCATTCACCTTTTATTTCATGTTAACAAGAATGAACTAAGCTATATATCAATCAATACAACTGAATATCAATAATTCGAATGATTCAGTCAACAACCTTTAACGAATTTAATTATTTATACACGAAATGTAAAACTAAGTACTGAACATAATAAAAAGGTACGATAATAACAGCGATTTCTTAATAGTGAATAATAAAATGTGATAATCTGATACTCTGCCAAAATGGTTAACTTGATCTCTCTGATAAACTACTGATCTATTATGTTTAATCAATCTTGTATGGCATCAGTTTTACATTTTTTTAATTTTCCTAAAACTTCACAGTTTTCACAATGAACAAAAATCAATAAGTCGGCATTGATTAATGTGTAATTACAACTCCTTAAAGTAGATTTTGTTAAATAGATTCAAGAGAGGTTATTTAAAGAACAAGTTATAATTCTTTACAGTCTTTAATAAATATCAATTGAAATGTGGAATTTCAGTTTTTCACTTGTAGAAAACACTACTTAATTAGTCTTAATTTATTCAATGGCATATCTAGTTTGTGAAGTGAGTAGACTAACTAAAGCATCAAATGATTACAAACTTAAAAATATAAAGTTATGATCTACCATCGTATATAAAATATTGAGCATTTATTACAAGCCACTAAAATCTAAATTATAATTATTTGGAATGAAACCTGTAAAAAACTATCCTTTATGGTTACAGCTAATATCTTATTGATATTATGGATGAAACTACGAATAAATTTTAATTATTTATATGACAGTAGCTTCATAACTCTGATGTCATACGTCATTTAAAATAGATGGATTATGACTAGTAGTAGTAGTAGTAGTAGTAGTAGAATCTAAGATATCCTTGTATGAAAATCAAATAATCAGACTTTGGCATATTCAGTTGACATGTCCTGAATAAGATGAAAAACATATCCAAGATTACAATACTAATGACGCTTTTTCAATTCTAAAAAATAGGTTATGATGAAACTTAATGATTTTACAAGTTATTTAATATTTTCTACTTAGTTTAATATAGCACATTTCTGTACAGATTTAATCAAACAAATCAAAATTCAAATCTCGCGAAACGCGATCGTGGATGCACACTGCTGAAGAGTCTCACAGTAGAACGCAACGGTCATCCATTGCTTCCAGGTTTTCCATGGTGGTCTAACTTCAATTGACTCACAATTTCAACTATTTTAATCAAAATTATTCACTATTTAATGAAAGTATTATAATTTCATTATTTGATAAAATAGATTTATGCTAATTTATTGTTTTAATAAGTAAACCATTTTAAAAAATTAAAAAACCCACTTTTAAATATAATTTCTTAAATCAACGAACCAATAAGTAAAATAATTACGGTATTTGAATAGATTATAATATAATTGTTAGTTAATGAACTATGGAAATAACTAGTGGTGAAGCGCTCGCGCGCGAGACTGATAGGTCCCGGGTTCGAATCTCGCTAGGCGGGATCGTAGATGCGTACTGCTGAGGAGTCACACAATAGGATGAAACGGTTATCCATTGCTTCCAGGTTATGCATGGTGTTCTAACTTCAATTGACTCATGATTTCAACTATATAAAAGAACTAAAATCTCCATCAAATCCCCTTCTGATAACTGATATTGTTTATTTGTATTCATGTATAATATATTAATTCCAGTATATAAATATTATAATTAAACATCTATGTTAATGTTATGTTTATGGTTACTAAAGAAGAAGTCGGTAAAACATTATACTAATTAGGAATTTATTTACTTATTGATTATTACTATACTATTTATTTATGAATAACACACCGATATGTTTATTATTTTAAAAATAATCATTAACTAGCAAAATTGTTTATTTTACTTTATTCAATTATAAATTCACATAGTATTGTTTGTTTGAATCTTCCCATTGATGTATAGGACTGCAACTGGTCAGTCTTTAATTGGCATATAGGCATACTGTGAGTATTGCCTCGATATAGCCTAAATTCACAAGCATTGTAAGCAAAGATGAATAGTGGCTAGCAGTGGAATCCTATTGATGGGAAGTTTCAAACAAACAATACTAAGTGAATTTAAACTTCACCCCATTGCACAAGCAAGTGGCTATCAGAACTCAGTGACCGAGTGGATCACAAGATGGTGTTTGAAGCGAAAGGTACTGGGTTCAAATCTCAGAGTGAACATCAACTCGGAGATGCAGGTACATCCAGGTGACGAGTCCCAAATAAGGCAAAACGCGCGTCCTGGATTCCCCTGCTAGCCACTATCCATCTTTGTTTATTCAAATATGTTAGAAATAATAATCTCTATATAATATATACTTGATTTTTACTCCTTTAACAAATTATAAATAATATATGACTATTTGCTCTATTTATATATATGATGTATTGTTAACCAGTAAGCTAACTTTGACAGTGATTATAGAATACAACATTCAAAAATGGTCTTCTTTAATACAACCTTAGAAACAGTATTGATTATGATTTTTTTCAACATTTATTTTGACTAACCAGTTTCATCAATGGTTTATGGAGAAATTATGTAAACCCCTGTAATTCTACATAAAGTATTATTACTGATAAAAATTTTCATTGCTGAACCTTATTCCAATAACTAACTCAAGTATATTGCTTAACTGTGAAATGAATATCGTAATTAATTAGTTTACTCAAATAAGGAATCTATCTATATCTTTGATAGGATTAAACTGTTTTTGAGTAATTCAATCTAAGAAAACAATGTATATGTATATTCCACAAATGATTGTGTTGCAAATGAATTATGCATGTGTCGTAATGTGAACCTTATGGTGGCATTACTTGCGTATAGATATTATCTTCACAACTGTAATCAGAGAGTCATGAGTATTTAATAAATTTACTGACACTTCACAATCACTTACTGATTATTGCATTAAAAAATTGTTTTACATAAGTGAATTCAGCTTTTACAATGTAAATAAAGTTTAAACACTTTGTATTGTTTGTTTGAATCTTTTGATTAATGTTTAGGGCTGATAAATTGCAGTCTTAAATATCAATGGGAAGATTTGAACAAACAATACAAAATGAATTTAAACTTCACCGCATTTCACAAGCTAGTGGCTATCAGGATTCATCACCTATGTAGATAAAGCGATGGCGTTTTAAGCGAACAATACTGGGTTCGAGTCCCAAAGCGAATATCAACTCTAGAATACAGATACATCCAACCGACGAGTCTCAAATCTGGACGAAATGCACGTCTTGGTTTCCACTGCTAGCCACAATTCATCTTTGCTTATTACGTTTAAACAATTGAAACACCGAAATATAGAAGAAAGAAGATCAATAAAATAAGAATTTATTAATTCCTTATTCAAAATATTTCGTGGAAAATAATATTTTCTTTAATGTTGCCATAATTTAATGGTATCAAAAAAAATTGTCTGGATTCATTTATTGTTTTCATTTGTTCAAATAATCATTTGTTTCTTTATTTATTTGTAATAAGAACGTGACCTCAGTGTACATATTTATTGATAAGTCATCCCTTTAGTCTAATGGAAGAATGAACTTGTTATTATAATAATGAGTGTTATGATTTTGCTTTAATCGATAAATATATATATATACCACATAAGAGAAATAAATGAATATGGAATTCTGGAATATTCTATGCTGATTTACCTTATGGATCAATGTAGGTCGAATAGGAAGGTATTGGAAACTAACCTTATCAATCAATAGATCTAATACACTCCAATTTATTCTTAATAAGTTAAACTATGGTAGAATATTGTAGCTGCGTTTAAGTTAACTTAGATTTTTTGACTATATCATGGATGACATTTTGTATGTGTTAGAGATAAACGTCTACTCTGTGATTCTCAGATATTTGTTTATTGGTTCATTTGCTTTTATAGGTCCTTATACGTTTTATTGATTGAATAAAGCAAATTCATTCTAAAATTACATATCGTGTGTATCAAAAGAATGAATATAATCAACATCAGCATCTCGTCAACTCTAATCATGTTGCTTTAAAAGAATTATCTCTCAAAATAATCTATAAAGTTAACTCAAATAGTGTACAAGTGAAAACCTGTCAACGGTATTTCCTTTAAAGAATTCATAATTTAACTATGAACTCTTTGTGTATTAGCATCATTTGGAATATATCATTTCTTATGGCTTCAGTATCGCAATTCATCTTGCTTTTAATTAGAATTAAGTTGTTATCAACCTCATCCATTATCGGCAATGGTCATTCATTCATTAATATTACCTTCACATTTTTCATTTCTTCTTCATATATGTCATGTAGGTAATTAATTGTTAACGTCTCTGACCCTTAATTTACTTTCGTCTCACTGCTTTGTTTCCTTGACATCATTAAGGAACATATTTAAAATTCTGAACAGTTTTCCGTATAATCTCTTTTTGTTCTTCTACAGAGTAACATATTTTCCAAATTACTGCATAAACAACTACATGGCTTTAATAAGTGACATCATTGAAAAGAAAACATTCCTAGCTGAGTAATCTCTATTAATTTGGATGACACAGTGGATTTCATTTATTACCCAAGTATGAACTAACGTTTTGGAACGTAATGTGATCCTTGCCGCAAAAATTACAAAATCTATTGTTTTGTGTGAATGATTTAACACTGGTCAACTGTGGTAGAACTAGTCTTTTTTAAACTTAATACTTCAAGTTATGATAGTTTGCTGGTATATTCAGAATTTTCCATTATTACACTTAGACAGTTTGCAAAGTTCATAGACTAATTTGAAATATATATAAACAGTTATATACAACAAATAATATTTTTGAACTCATCTTCCTTTAATTAATTGTAACTGAATTATTTAATTAGAAAAAAAAATAAAATAAGATTTAGTAATCTTTTACCATTATGTATATGTTTTTGAGTCTTATTATGTTCAAATCTTCGCTGAAAGGTAGTCTGATCTGTGTTTAAACTGGTAATATATTGGTTATCCCTAAGTAAAAGCATGAAGTGGAACTGGGTTAAATTAAACAGCTTCATGGATGTTTTCTTTTTTCTAAATCACGAGGATGACATAGTCATCTACTGACATTTCACGTTTTTTTTCTTCATTTCAAACTTTATTTCTTAAGTCTATTATTCCACTACATTTATATAATACTATCATGGTTTACAGTTTACTTAATTACATTAAATAGGTTGACATTCGCTACGGTTGTAAGGGTGAACACTATGTCCTACAAAACGTAACATTGTTTAAACATAAAGTCAGTAGAAATAAATATATTAAGGTGATCCAAAATCATTGAGTTCAGTTCAAGGTTATGACTTAACCATTTTATTGATTATATAATTTTATATAAAAAATTATCATTCTTCTTAGTTTCATTCATAAAGAGAAAATAGTTTTGTCTGCATAGTCCATTATTTGCATAAGGTTAAATAGATTGATTAAATCAATACAAAGTTTTAGTCAACGTACGTTTTTTACAAATACAATTTCTCATCATCATTTCCAACAAAAATAACAGAAACGCTTCTAAAATCCAACATGACATAAAATAACTAGTCTAATGTATTAGTTTATTACAAATTACCATCTAAATGGTTGTAACAATGTCATATACAATGAAATAACGTCAATAATATTAAATAGGAGTAATATATTTGTAAAATATTAGCGAATGAATTCTTTGAAAAAGCTTGAACCAGATTATCAGGTGAAACGTTAGATTTATTTCTAATTCATTCGCTAAGATTTTACAAATATATATTACTCCTATTTAATGTCTTACATCAATTTGGCACTCAATTACTGTGAAACTATTCGCTCTAATTTAGAGGAAATTTCCTATATATAACATCAATAATCCTTAAAAAAAACATTGTACAATGATTTGTAAAGTCCTTTATTATTGTTAACAATCAAAACAGAGGTATGTAAGAAAAACTAATTATATCCTATTCCTACTACGGTAATTCATTTTTCTATACGATTATATTCAGTAATGTATATAGGTATATAGATAGATAAAAGATTTATTCTACAGTACCAGTTACATTTATGAAAAGAAATTGATATACATATTACTTACCATAAAACATTATAAGTTGATATATCAAGTATATTAGATCCATTTTGTCTAAGTTAATGTAATCATTGATTATGAATTATAAATGTATCAAGATCTACCATTGAAAGAAACATCAATTCACATATACTATAACACAAATGATATGATTTTAATGAATTCAATAATATGAAATTATCTTCTTGATATATATATGTGTATACTTATATATATATAAGTAGTCAACATGAATTTTCTATGCTGGAAAAAAGAATTTACAATGTAAAACTGTTTAAATCAATAATAATAATAATTCCTTTATTGATTTTCTCGTTATATTACATTCTAATTGTATAAATGATTTTTATTATGAATGTAATAAACTTGAAACGGTTTTTATTTTTTCAATGTTCACCGTTTATTTTCTGTTTATTTTCCAAAAGTAATCAATATTGAAGAAAAACAAATGTGAATTAAAAAAATTTGTGGTAATTTAGTACAAAATTAAATAATTCCAGTTTTCAAAGTTTATTCAAAATAATATTCATGGTTACTGTCCTCGTGAATATACTCATAAACAGTTACTGTGTTTTTTTTTTATTTTTTTCTTATTTTTTTTTAGAAAAAAACTTTGTCACTATTTAATAAATTGTTTTAAACTATGATGTTTATTGTTATGTGGTAGGGAAATTCCTCTCAATTGATGTTTGATTTTTGGATATGAGAAAAAAAATTAAATTTGACCACACCCAACTATCATAATAATAATATTCATATTAATTTTTATGAGTAGTATTACTAATAAGTTAAATACTGATTAGTAGTATAATATTGGATAAATTAATATAAAATTTAAACTTTATTTATTTAGGAATTTCAGATATGTATGTACAGTATTCTCATCATATATATATATATATATACACATACAAATATTTACATTTTTATACAAAATTATATAAATATCCTTATCCTATATTATTATCCAATCAAGTGAAGAGAATGAATTTCCAAAAGCTTCATTGGTTCCTACATAATCACATTTGGATATATACATATTTATATATGTACATATTTGTAGTTTTACAACTGACTAATAAGGACATGGTTAAGAGACAATCATGAATACAAGCTGGATTAAAATAAAGTCAGTCGATTCAACAATAAATTTCATCAAATCTGCATTAAATTAAAACAAATTTAAAAGTTCTTTTTTTTTTAACAGATTAATAATTTACTATGAGATTCAGTGACCTGAAGGAAATTAGTAAAAAAATATGACAACTATATGTCATAGAAAGAATAAATTAATACTACTTAATTGACAAACATAGTTTGTGCTTTTTAACTTAACTATAAGTTATAGTTCAAAAGTGGTAGTTTCAATGAGGAAACTTCAAAGATTTTACTTAATCAGGATCAACTTAAGTAGTATTCTCTTTGTAAATCACCAGTGAGCGCAGTCGAAGGTCCTAGTTTCGAATCACGCGTGCAGAATCGTGGATGTGCACTTTTAAGGAGTCCTATGCAAGGATAAAATGGCCATTAATTGCTTCCAGGTTTTTAATGATGGTCTAAAATTGATCAATTTATTATTTCCATCATAAATCATCAGTTTTTACATTAACTAAAGTATAAATGACTGATTTAAACAAGCGTATACTAACACTTGTATTTCCTAAATCATCACCTTGAAAAATATAATTCTGATTGACCATTATTGATTGGTCAAAACGCTTGAAAAATTCAATTTTAATACGAAAATAATGGTTCCAAAAAATATTTGTTTCAGATTATTAGGCGACGAATCTTTTGGCTTCTTTGTAAAAAACTGTCCAAACATTATTTTACATAATGCTTTGTTTCGTGCAATCAAGTTTGCCATTCTAGAAATTACAATGCATACTGTGAACAATAATGTAACTATGTTCACTTAAAAAAATATACTTTTCTTAGTTTTTCATTTTGATTAACCAATTTTAAATGTTCAATCAGGGGTATTTGTACATTTACATTATTGTACAACATCATGATATTGCGTGTTTTTAACTTATCCATCGGATTATTGTGTCGTAAACAAAAATCAGCGAAGTAGATTTACTTTTCGGCAAAACCATTTACTGCATAGTAAGAATATGTCGATGAAAAGATAGAATAGATTGTATCACTCAGTGATTGAAGACTCCAAATATGAAATGAGGTTGCTTAACAATCAGGGTGTTAGAGAAGAATAGAAGGATGAAAATAATTTACGGGTCAGAATCATGAAAGATTATTGTCCGCTTGACAGATATGATGTGCTTTTCTCTTGTTGAGCACTAAATACTAAAGCTAACAAATGATATTCACTTCTCCTCTCTTGAAAACTTCATGGACTGACGTCCAACGAAATCAGTATACGAATCCCAATAAAGACAGATTGAATCTTATCTACTTATACCAGATACGGTTCATCTAAGATATCCATCTCCCCATCAAATGCTGAAAACACAGGATGCCATTTAACACAAAATTAATTAACAGATATGGAATATGGCCTTCGAAAATTAGAAGCATAGGAATGCAGGTATTAGTCTGTCGAAGAAAACATCGACCAATGATCCTTGAGGTGGAACTTCAAAGCAAATGGTGCTGACGTTTGGCTTGAGATACAAGATACATTAAATTATGAGGCTATGGAATTCATTGACTATCGTGATTGGTCCCAAGTTATTTTCTGCACTCATATAATAGTATGAATGACAAAGTAGTAAGTTGGAATAAAACCAAGAACTGACAAAACATAACCGAGCATTAGTTCATAAAATACTTTACTAAAAATATGGTCAACCGCGTACAGAACACATTTCCTGGTTGAAGTCACATTCTTAATCACAAAGATCTTAAACGACATGAACCAAAATGAGTTTCAATAGAGCTAAACGTTTTTCCTCTTTTTCACGAAATTTTATTTTATTTAGGTCTTTATATTTTGATTTTATTAGTTTACTAAGTTTTTATTCCCCTACCTTGATTGCTTCCCCGTACCCATGGCATTGTTTCTGTTAAGTCTTCCACTTTGATGATATAAAGTGTGACAAACTGTGTTAATTAGGCGACTTATTTTATCCCGGGTTACGAGTGACTCCCTTTCGCTATATATCTCTACTAGATGTGTAATAAATCAAATGAAAGATTGAAGGAGAGATTAGACATAGATTTAAATTTTCTCATCTGACAGACAAAAGTAATCTTGATCTAGAAAAAAACATCTGACGTCAGTATTAGTATATGTTAGGTGTACTTAAAAAAGACGACTATTCTGTGACGTCAACCATATTTTGTAGAATATGTAACGGAAACTTCCTTGCAACCATATACTCACCACTATATACGTTTGTACAATGCCTTTGTACAAATTTATATTAAATCTATGAATTCATCAGGAAAAGATTTCATTATTATCAATGACTTGGATCTCAATAATAGTTAGATAATTTTAATGGTATTCCACGAAAGAAATTTCTCTTCAACAAACCTAAACTCTCTAGCATCAAGACGTTTGACTGGTTAAATGATTGCAGAATACTTTAACAATAAATTATTAGCACGGTTATAAATAAAGTATAGTATTAACGATTGAAGGTTTTAAGTTAACACTTCAATAAATATGTTTCATGGCTTAATAGATTATGAAAATGAACTTGTTATACTCACACTAGATCAAGTGGCCATTAATTATAAATGAAATACACATTTATCATGGCGATAACCTGCGTTATATCTGACAATCTAAATATACCTTTAATAAGACATTATTGATTATTGTTTTAATCCCTTTTTTAAGATGAAACTAAATGAATATTGTTTTCAGTAGCAGAGAAACATTATAGTGATACTATGAATTTACAATAGAGGCTCCATTACTATTTAACTTACATCTTACAATATTGTTTTTATAAAGAGAAAAAATTATGACAACGTTCTATATTTTTTTTACAATAGGGGGTAGAAAGTAATCGATTAGTAAATTATTACATAAGTTTTTCGTATCCATAAAACGTTACTACCTTTTAATTAAGAATCTATATAAGCAATGAAAAGTACTAAAATAAACTATATTGATTTTCCAAGTAACGTATACAAAGTATAATGAATAATTCTTACAATTGAACTAGAAGATAACGATCTTGCGTATGTATAGAATCTAATTATAAATAAGCAATGATGACAGGTATCAATAATAATGTAATTGACGATTTAAGTACTTAATATAGCTGGTTGTGCAATCACCTAAAAAATAATCTTTTTAACTGTAGTTCTGGGTAAAGCAAATATGAGTGTATGATGTAAGAAAACATGTAAGGGCTAATAAATTTGTTAATTGTAAGAAAATCTTGAGAAATTCATGAGTAATTCGACATTAAATAAATTGCTAAGAAGTAGTACCAAAACTACAATATGTATCATTTTGTATAAAATGTTAGAAATATATGGACAAAATGTGTACCTTGAAGAAGTAATCGTCCTTAAAAATGTCATCTAGTTTTGTCGTTCTAATTTCTTAGTAGATGTAGACAACCTTTTTCATCTTAAGGTCTTACAAAGGAAGACAGTGCATGAGATGTGCTCTATATACCGATTACCAAATTCTTTTGGTAAGGATACCTACATGGTTCGTTTAAATACTTGTAAAACCATCAATTCAGATATGTATAGTTCTTCATTAGTGAACTGCAATCAACAATCATTATTCTGTTATTATATGAAACAATAATGAAGTTAGACTACGGTCTGGTATTTGAGATCTGAATAGCAACTAACTGAGTTCTGCAAATGAAAATAGTTACGCGAAAAGATAAAATAATCTTTTCATCTTTTCTAAGACATCAACTGTAATCATTCCTTTTCAAATTTCATCCAGTCGTCTTAAGGGTTTTTCGTGTAAAATAATGTTTCCGTAAATAACTCCAAAATATGTGATGATATTTCATCTAACACTCACTCGATAGGTTACAGTTATCAAATAATTTTGAATTTTGATGAACTATTTCACAAAATCTATATTAAAATAAGAGCAAATTCGTTTCTGAAAAAATAGTAGCCTCGATAACCTTCAAACGAAGTTACATTTAAGGACTGGATTGCTAAATTTCAATGTTCTTATGCTTGTGCGGTTATCTAATTGAACAAGCATTAGTTTTACAAGTCCGAAATTTCATAATGGTATCATCTTTGATTCGTCAAACTACTTATATACTTAATAACTGAAGATAAGCTAGACTGTACTGTATTGATCAAACTTCACTACTTCGCAGTTTACGTTAAAACATCAAAAAGGCTGGAACTTAACTTGTTACTTCATTTAAACGGATTAGTATTTGCCTATTAAACAGAAATGCACACATTTATTCTCAACATTGAAGAAAAATATCATTGTGATAAAATAATGTAAAAATAATGTATTTCGTAATACTATCAGACACATTTGTCAACAATATGTTACACAGATTGTAGATAAACAAGGTGAACTAATCCCGGTAGCTTACGTGAATAACTCTAAAGTAATTCAATGTACGTCAATGTTCTTCATGAATTACTTTTAATAGCTGCCAAATAAAAGGAAAGAAATTCAAACAAAATCTATAGGTACTTTTCATTCTCATATTATTCTTTTCAATAAATGAATGGCAGAAAAACTTTTTTTCTATATATATTGTCTGTTATATGCGTCATTATGATTATAGTTCTGATAAATAAACGACTTCCTGGTCTGTTTTCATTCCCTTACAACATTCAAGTTATTATTACTATTGATATCGGAATATTATTAATGAAAGCTGTCAAAATGAATATATTGATGAGGAAAAATAATAGAACATAATCATCTATATATAGTAATAGTATGGTTCATTTAGTTTGAAGTATATTAGAAGTGGTTGTTTATTATGTTGGTTTATGTAATTACTTTTAGAACTAATGAATAGTTTAACTACTCTTAGTTAACTAGAGAATAATTGGATAGTTGAAAATGTTTTATTGATCGTTATAACTGCAATTATGATCTTTAAATCCAATTCGATAACTGTGATTTTGTTTTCTTGAACGTTTACGGATTAAGTTGTTATTTATCTTATCCAGGTAAATATATAAAAGGAATACTTAACTTGAAGGCTAAATTTATAGAAGAACCTAAAAGTCTTTTTTATGTATTCATTTGAGCAGATGTCGCTTTTCGAACTATTTAACTAGTGAACCGAACATTTCTTCGGACATAGGACATAATCATCCATTTTATACAAACTTTAAAACTCATACTGCCATAGCAACAGAGTGAAATAACAAGATAACGATATTCGAAGAAAAATTAATCATAACAAATTTGTCTGATGGTTAATTATCAAATATACAGCATATAAATAAGGTAAATCAAAGAATGAAAAAGTTAAGGTTGTAACAGAACTCAACTCTCAATGAAAAACACCTAATATAAATGTGACTAGCATATTAAATTTAATGTACTATAATGGACAGTTTATGAGTAGTCACAGAATAACTCTCCATCATTTTTTTTTCTTATTGCGTTCATATGAATAAATGTTATGGATTGGATGGTTGAATACATTTAATAATATTCAAGATAATATGCTTCAATCCTAATTCAATAAACCAATCATTAGTTGTAGTTCATAAGCAACTCGTAATACCAGATAACAAAACATCCTTGACTTTTAAGTTATTGAAATTACTTTGCAACATCATGTTTCGTAAATTGTGGTCAGTTTTTTTTGGATGAAGAACATATTTTTCAAGAGATTATAAAGTTTATTATATCGGAAGGTTGATATTACTTCGATTGTACGGTACCTAAATGTGGAAAAACCAATTAAAATTTTAAAAATTGGCTATCTTTGAATTCTCATTTATACATAATTAAAAAAACTGTATTCAACATAGCAATCAGTATGACCCATCTGGCTAAACATTTTTTAGTCATAACCAAAAATAATCATGTTTATGTTTTTGTATGAACCTCAAACAATATTTTGTTATCTCAAGTTAACAGGATAACTTGTTACGTAGAGTTTATAATTCCGAAAATCACAGATGTGGTTAATCAACAAGAAGAATAGTAAAAAAGTTTTGAGATAACGTGAATAAATAAAAAAAGGAGAGGAATAAACTGGTATGTTTTTTATTTGTATCGGAATGTGTAATATTAAGTTGGTACGCGGTTATATATAAAAAGTATTAAGAATGGTTCTATTAATTGTTTATATTCAAACATATATTAAAATAGTTGAAGCTAGACCACCAAGGAAATCTCCACAAAACCTTTTTCTGATAATAATCAAAATATGCTCACTAGTGACTGGCTCAAGAGGTATTTCCTGGAGTTCTAGTGAGGAGAAGAAACCAGTGGACTTCAACCACGTCAGTTGTGAGATAAGAACTCACTGAAGACAATTGGTGAACGGATGCTCAACTTCGTGGATTGGTTGGAGTTAGACATAAACACCATCGGATGGCGGCTCAGTGGTCTTTCGGTTAAGTGTTCTGGCGTGAGACTGGTAGATCTTGGGTTCAAATCTCGCGGGACGAAGTCGTGCATGCGCACTGCTGAGGAGTCCCATAATAAGACGTAACGGCTGTCCAGTTCTTCCAGGTTTTCCTTGACTGTCTGACTTCAACTGACTCATGATCTCAGCTATGAAAATATTTAAATCTCTACAAAAACTTCTGATATATTAAATTGTTAAATTCACTTAATATTGCTTGTTTGAATCTTCCCATTGATGTTTAGGACTACGACCGATCTACCTCTTATTGGCATATGTGCATACTATGCGTATTGCCTTGATACTGTCTTAATTCACAAGCTTTATAAGCAAAGATGGATAGTGACTGGCAGCGGAATCCAGGACGCGCGTTTCGTCCGATTTGGCTATGAGGACTCAGTAGCTAGTTTGATAACGTGATGACGTTTGAAGCAAACTGTACTGAGTTCGAGTCCCAGAGTGAACATCAACTCCAGCTGACGAGTCCCAAATAGGACATATTGTCAGTAAGAGCTTAACAAAACAAATGTCCTGACATTTCAAGGTTAATTATGAAAGATTAATCTATTTCAGATAAGATTTCTTTTCTTTGTAGCTGACAAGTACTGACAAAATTATACTTCATAAAAGTTTGAAAATTTAGGCAAAACATAAACTGTCAGTTGATTAAATTAATCTATTTTGCTCCCAAATTCCGTAATGTGGCTAAGGGTGGGAGAAGTCAACCATCCCTCTCGAAATACTCTCAATTGGACATGGTTAAACAGTGACTTCCAGGGAAGTCCTACTCACAGCCTTCTCGTGGCTGGAATGTTGTTTATGAAATTGAGGAGACGAAAAGCTAATTTCCCGGTGCTTTATTCAGGTTGGTGGACATTGATGGTCCACTTAGGGAAGTTGAAAAACCATAATTCCAAATCAATGGTGCACATGGGCTTCAGGATCCTGAGGAAACAAAAGGCGTGTGAACCTTTTGTTGGTTATCGACTATCGTCAAACAGCATCTTGTAACGTTGCTCTACTGTCTTATGGAATAGACATCCTACTTAAAAACCCAATGCTAATGTCCATGATTCTCCCCCTTGTTATATATTCAGTGAATTAAATTGGAACCTAATACTGCTTACAATTCATCATAATTGTTGTGCTACACTACACTTGTTTTGTCTTCTGAATACATTCAACTGATATTATTCTAATATTGTTCTTTGATTTTGTTATATCCTATTTATGCCATCAAATATTCAACTTCATTTACATTCAAAAATAGACTATCATAAGTTCTATATTAAAAAATGTTAACAATTGACGATTTTTATTCATATGACTTATGATTAATTATGAAATCTTGTTTCTTTTTTGTCTCAAATTCAATATTACTATACTTTTAAATGTTACACAATTCTATTTTGAAGATAAACTATCAGTAAGATAAAAACAACTTTTTTTGGTTTCAGTTACCCACGATGATATTATTTGTACATTTATGTCATGTTATATATCTGTCAATCATCAAACGTCAATCGTCTATACAGTAAGTTAGGAGTTTCATCCGGTTTATCACTTTGAAATATCATTTATTTGAATATATTTTACTCAGGTAATTGATTACCGATAAGTTATAGTCTTTTGTTTCTGGTAATATGGCATTATATTTTATTTAAACTGTTCATATAATTGGTTTTAATGTCCACATTTCTAACATAGTTTCATTAGCCTTGTTTTTTATAATGTCCTGGGTTAGAACGCTTACATGACTTCTGTCAAGTTGAATTTGTAACCGAAGCAAGATTTACGTCTGTCAATGAAAGGGTGAATAAAATACACAACTTTCCTTTTTCTCTTACCGAGAAACACGGTCACTTGAAATAGACACTATATATTGGTTTCACGTTAAGTGTAATAACCAAGTGACGAGCGCTATTAAATAAAATTAAGAAGTCGGCTAAACGTTTGTGAGTCTTTATCGGCCCAAATTGTTAGCTCATGTGTAACATGAGTCTATCCACGGTCTAATTCGATAAGTAATTCTGTCTGATGTTGAAGTAATTTAGAAGGCAGCTAACGGCTAATCAACGGAAACAAGGGATTAGGCTTTGAGGTCATTGTCTATTGGTTTAAATCACGTTTTTAGATGCAGGCTACCTTATCGTAGCTTGCAAAATAACTTTATTCAGTGGTTAGAGATGTTAGGTGAAATCGGTCATAGTCGGTTACAGTGGTACTGGTGCATAAATTTTTCGTCATCCTCCAAATCTTAAGTTCCAGTATTCCTTCATATATACCCATTAATTCCATCCTCTCAATTCACGTCCTTATTCTTCAGTATTTCCTATTATTATTGGTACTTTAACTATTTTGACCACTTCGTCATGTTAATTTTATCTCGTTGTACTGATATGATGTGTAAACGTGGGCCGATACGCATCTTTTTTAGTTTCTATTATGATTAGATATTTATAGTTGAATTAATGCCAATTGGTAATTAAGCTACATTAAATCTCATTAGGTTACTCGAATACCCAAAATAATCGTTCATTACTAACAGTTGGTCTCTTTGAAAAATTACTGATGTCATGATTTTAAGATCTTGTTCCAGATCAGATATGGAATCTGGTAACTTAAATAGTCATATAATCATTTGTATTTGTAGTTCTGATATTCTGAATGTAAAGATTAGATTTTCTACTAAAATAATAGCTGAATATCAAGGTTTTGACAACTAATCATATTATTTTTTTTAATTATCTCAGCCTAGAAATTTAGATGAAATTTGAAAAATATACCTTCATTTGTCCTGATCTATAAAATTTCCATACTTTTGGAATCATATACACTGTAAAACTGCTGCTTAACGGTTATTTTGGGCTTCTGCGATAGACATTATCTTTGTTTTTAATAAATATTCCCAATATACATGGAAGTACTACTTAATTCCAATTTAGATTTTCATAATTGCTTCAATAACTGAAATCATAACTTTGCTTTTAATCAACTGGTCGATTTCGGTCACAATTAATACCAACTATCAAGTTACAAATAGTTCTACGTTGTTTTAGTTGGATATATTTCAAGAGATTTTTATATTTTATTGACATGATATCTGAACTTATCTACTTACTTACTCCTGTTACCCCTCGTGGAGGAACATAGGCCAACCACCAGCATTCTCCATCCAACTCTGTCCTGGGCAATCCTTTCCGGTTCTTTCCAGTTAACATTCATCCTTTTCATATCTGCTTCTATTTCCCGGCGTAATGTGTTATTTGGTCTTCCTCTTTTCCGCTTCCCTTCAGGATTCCAAGTTAAGGCTTGCCTCGTGATATAGTTTGGTGATTTCTTTAATGCATGTCCGATCCGCTCCCAACGTCTTTTCCTAATTTCCTCATCAGCTAGAAGCTGTTTTGTCCTCTCCCATAAAACGCTGTTGTTGATGGTCTCCGGCCAGTGAATGTTGAGTATTTTGCTTAAACAACTGTTTATAAATACTTGTTCGTTCTTGACGATGGTTGTAGCAGTTCTCCACGTTTCAGATGATATTTGTATTGATTATTTAATACATAGAAACTACAGAATCATTTTCTAAAAAAAAGATCAATTAGCTTAATATAATTTTATTTCTTTATCATTCATTAAATAGTCCTTTCTCATCAAATAATTCAAAAGATCACTGTTTATCAAAACAATTAATTGTAATTATCTTCATTGGACAAAATATATTCTATATCCTATAATTAAATTATGAATGGAAACCTTTATTGATTATTTCATTGGTTCATAACTTATTCCATGACAATGAAAACAATCAGATCAAATTACTTTTCTTTCCTTTTTCTTTCTTCATTTTTAGATAAATTGAAACTTACACATCTAAACAAATCCTAATTGAATCACATTGTTTTAATGAATAAATTAATGGTGTTAAAAGGCAAAAAAATGAAATTTTGCCAAAATATCTTTTTTGTTGTTGTTTTGTTTTGTTTTACAGTTTCTAATGAATACAAACAAAAGAATTATTATTGGACATGTTAATTAAATGAAATAGCATTCCATTATTGAAACAATTCGTCCTTTTTTGGAAAAGTTTAATAATGTAATATGACGTTAAAGTTTATCAGAACTTTGTGAAATGGCAATGCAATATATTTCGAACAAATCTGATACCAGATTAACTTAGTAGGGGATTCATCCATTAAATATAAAAAGCCAAAGATAGTAATAACAAGTAGTGTGAAGTGGAGATAAATATCTAGTTCTTCATTATAGATATACTAATAAGTAGAGAAGATGATGGTTACATTAAACAATCTATTTGTAGAAAGTCTACACAGTCAGGGGTTATCTCAGTTTTCGTACCTACTGTTCAGTTAAAAAAATGCTTATTTGATAAGACAAGTCGTATATCGTTAGCAATCCTACTCTGGAAGGAATTAGGATCTTAACTAAAACATTAATGAAAAATTAATATCGATTAAACTTCCGAAATCCATAAGAGGCGCCAATAATGTGAGGCCTACGTCATTTTCGGTGTGTAAACCTTTACAAATCACCCGGTTATTTAGAGATCTTGTTTTGAAATGAAGACGTAAATAGGTAATCAGTAGGACTTTGTAAGCAGGTCAACTATTTATCACCAAAATATCAATCTTCATGCCAGATCAAAAACTTAAGCATCATGTTAATAAGAGCCACAGCTAGTTGTGTCTAGCAGTTTACACATTTGTTTGAACATACGTATGTAGTAGGCAACGATCATGACCCTTACATGCGTGTGGCTGAACATCTTCCTCCAACGTTAAACATTCGTTTGAGGCAAGTCATAGAACCGGTATCAATTATATAAGAGTGCCCAGAGGTGTACATTTAGGTTTATGGCAGCCTTAGTTGTGCAAAAATTCATACCAACTTTTTGTGCTCAAAACGGTTCGCTATCATCAGGAACCTATCCTGAAAATATAGATTTATTATCTATTGTGGTGTAGTTCAAGCTACTTGTTACTTTACTCCCTTTATTATCTTTTTGATATATAAACGTTCTAACAAGAAAACTTGTGATCAGATTGCTAGAAATGTATTATGCTAAGACATCACCTTTTCTGCAAAACTTCGCCTTCTTGTTGAATTATCTCAATTTGTTACTGATTTTAACAAAATTAGAAAACATTGTTGATGTTTTTTTAACTCCAATGCGATCTTTTCAAAACTAATAAATAATATGAACTGATAAATGTAAATCATATCTAAAGTTTTAATGAGAGCGTAAATGTAAGGTAGTAGTTGAGTACATTTTACTGAGAGAAATCTCACTTTAGTTCATTAGTAATTTAAATACAGCTATGCAACATCTTGAAATGGGCAAATTCACATTATGCTAGAATGTTTTCAACCGTAGGTCATCTTTTAAGAGGTACCTTAACCAAAGATATAAACATTTTACTATCATTTACTTGAACGAATCTATGTCAAATAAAATTAGTTTGGTAGATGACAAAATTAGTGCTCCACAGATAAAGGCAAAAACCTTCTAAGCCGTAACAAATGCAATACTAAAAATAAACTGTTTTACATCTTATAGGCTTCGATATTTCTGACTGGATTACTAATAAAACTCTCACACAAAACCATGAGTTAAAATTGTGTACAGCAACCTGAATGTGGGTACGCAGTTAAATGATATTCTCATATACCCTTTCAATAACATTTAAAGTAGTTTAAATGTGAAATGAGTAGTGAACAGGTTCTAAAATTTGTAACATATTATTATTATAACTCATAGAAGTCCTCAGTTCAATACTAAAGTAAACAGTCTAAATCATAATAGCATAGTTTTAGAGATTCAAGATATTATAGGCAAATCCTTTCACCATTTTCAATATCACATATTCTTCTAAACACTGCAACTTTGATGCCTAATCACTATCGATTTTTCCAGTACTACTACAATTAGCTTCGCATATAACTTATATTTAGGATTTACTTTCATTGGATATTTAATTATTTAAAAATATAACGGAAAAAAAACAACGAAAAAATAATATGATACTTGTGTACATAATCAAGATGTTTTTTTAGAAATATACCTTAAATAACCAATCTAAATCCCAATTCCCATTAGTTCTACTCTATTTCCTTCATATTACATATATATATATATGCATAGAGAGAGACTAACTTATGCTTTATATGAAGGTTCTGTATATGTTCAACACTAAACTAAATCATGATCGTCGAAATATCTACTTTGACTGTATGTTAGCTTTTGTTGTCTTTATATGCTTATATATATGTACACATCTATAAGTAACTGATGTTAATGCCTTCTTAGTTTACGTTGACAAATACAGAAATTTATATGATAATCAGACATGATTAAATTTGTCACATCTTTATACTTTTTAGAATATTTCTGGCCTTTCGGTAAAAAGCTATTTTACTTACCATATTTTTTACATAAATATATAAAGAAAGAAACTACTTTTATAGGTTGTGACATATTCTATATTTAATTTAGTTATTTTTGAAAGAAAAAATTTTTCCCTCTAAATAGGGTTTACATTTTTAGTATTCCCATAACATCAGTGTAAAGTCTCTTTTGAAAGGTTCATTTTGAATTTTACTGTCTTATTTCTTAAAGTTAAGTAGATAGTTTAAATTTCCAAGCAGTAGGTGAATAATTTACAACTTATCGACATATTGTTCTATTTTAGTCTAATAGTAAATTGTGAGTCGTGTCGTGTGTGAGGCAGTTACCCGCCAAAGACAATGGAAGATGATAACGTAATGCCGTGGATTGATTGGAACTAAACATAAATACTGTCCAATACCGGATCAGTGTTCTAGAGGTTAATAGTTCAAGTGAGGCCGAAGGCAATGAGCTCGATTACAGTGTGCGGGGTGGTCGTTGCATACTGTTGAGGAGTCCAATACTATGACGATATGGTTACGCATTGCTTCTAGGTTTTTACAGTTGGTCCAACATTTACTAGCTCATAATTTCAATTTAGTAAATTGTGAATTCTGATATGAAGTTCTTACATAACGAAAAACCGAATTCCATAGTTAGACTAGGTTTTCAACCAGAATTCCTCCAGTCTTTACAGAAATAGACTTCTATCAATATTAACATTTCTAGCATTACATTTGAACAAATGTCTATAGTTTAATATCAGTGCATGCAGCTATCAATAATTGTCTCAATTATGCATCACAAGGACATCTCTCATGTAAAAGAACGTGTAATATTAAGACTTATGTGTAGTAACTCATAAAAAGCTCCTAATAGTAATGAATAATATTTCCAATTCACAACCGATATACTAATTGAACACTAAAAAACAGAAAATAACTAAAATAACTATGCAGCACAATTTACTAGGTACTGGGTTTGAGTCCCAGAAAGAACATCAACTCTGAGATCCAGGTAAATTCAGCTGACGAGTCCCGAATAGGACGGAACGCACGTTCTGGATTCCACTGCTAGCCACTATTCATTTTTGCTTATGATACAATCATGGTTTATTAAAATTAATGCTACTGCTAATATGATTTCTTTCAGATAATATTTTTTCTGCTTTTGAAAAAGTAAGTTCATTATCATCTCATCAGATTTAACAAATATTAGTTCAAATGATTAAATAAAAGATAATAGCTGATTTTGAGGTTAATGCATGTTTTTTGGCCAAAAAAGGTGCATAATGTAAATGTATATAACTAGATTAGCATTTGTAAATGCTGAAATGCTTAGTACGCGATGATAACTTGGGTCAATAATAATAATAATAATAATAATAAAACGACAGTGAATATCATCAAAACAAAACAATAATGATAATAACGGTTTTATTCGTTAAAATAATTTTCCCCACAGTAAGGAATTCTCAGTATAAGTTAAACAATATTTCAATAAATTTATGTTTAATATATAGTTAAATTATAATAATTTGAAGATTGTGTGTTATAAATATCTTCTCAATGGTCAGTTTCTTCTGCTTATCTTCAATGTCGGCTATTTAATACCAAATCAAGTGTCATAGTCTTGTTTATTCATGAAGTACTGAATGCTTGAATTATGTAACATACGTCTCGCAATTTTTAAAAGGAGTGATAGGGAGGAGAATAGGCCATCAAGTATATTATTCCAGTTTGAGATTTTCAGTAGTTAAAACTGCAATTGCCTGTTATCCTTTAACAATATTGTATGAGAAAACGCAGTTGAAATTCATACCTATTTGTCTCGAACAAATCTTAAACAGGAAGATTTATTGCACAGCAATAAAACAAAATGGCACAAACGATTGAATAGATCTCCATATCGACCAGTAGAAAAGTTATTAGCACATTTAGAAGTGAATTAAAATTCAAGATCATAAATTACTGACTTCATTTAATAATGATAAGGAGTATGGAGAATGCAAATCCTATATCCTTTCGAGTGATTTCATCTAAATCTTAGAAAGCTCTTTGACTCACAAGTGCAGTAAAGTTAATATTTACAAAATAAAAGGATTGGTCTGGTTAGTTTTCCTTTCGCAATGACTGTTACCCTCCCTCCTTCACATATATAAATGCAAAATTATGGTTTTCGTAAATCCGAAAGTTATTTAGACTAATTAGTGTGATCTACAAGTAAGTATTTCACGAAGCACAACTTTTTAAATTTTAGACGAAAAAACTCATTTTTTGAAATGGGATTAATAGTTTAATTACATTGATAGAACAGCAAATTAAACTTTTCATAAGTTTTTCATATATTACTTTTGTATTGAATACCTTTTTTATTATTCCATGGATTCTTCAACTCATTGATTGTTTCCAACGTAGATAAGTATTTTAGCTTTATATTCTATTTCAAAATAAACTACTATGAATACCCCAATCAAATAAGTTGAAAATCTGTGAACTTCTATATGTTACTTCTTACAATGAATAAATTATCGTTCATTAATCTACAAAACACATTAATTCATTTCTATATAGTTGAGATCATGAGTCAATTGAAGCCAGACCACCATGGAAAACTGGATGCGCACTGCTGAGGAGTTCCACAATAAAACGAAACGGCTGTCCAGTGCTTCCAGGTTTTCCATGCTGGTCTAGCTTCAAATGACTCATGATTTCATCTATATAAAATTACTAAAATCTCTACGAAACCCCCTACTGATAATTCATTTCTTATTTTTATCGATAATTTATTTCATCTTAAGACTATAAACGATACTTTAATTAAAAATGAAAAAATTTTTAAATAACCGACTACTTTGCTACATTCAATATTAGTATCAATTAAATAACATCTCTTTAATTTGTAACATGTTTCTTTTGGGAATTTTCCAAAAAAAAAAACTTTTTTTACTCATTCATTTTTATAAAAAATTTTTTTGTCCAAAAAAATTTTTTTTGTTTCATTTAAGAAAATTTAAAAAAAAAACTCTTTTACATAAAATAAAACTCTATAAATCGAAACTAAATAAATAATTTAGTCATCAACAATTTAACAACTTCTAACACAAATTGAATTTTGAACGTTTGTTTCCCATGAGAATTATGCATTAGTGAATATATATATCTAAGTGGATTTAGAAAATTTGTTGTTTTTTTTACGTATATATTCTTAACGAAATAATCTGACCACCCCGTTAACGTTTCTTTCTTTATTTTTTAAACATAAATCATTTATTGTTTTATTACACTGTAATAAGCATAAAAGAAAGAATGTTGAATATTATATGTGTGTTTAGAAGAGGTAGGTAAAATAAAATTTTGTATGTATTTCTTTGTATGACGTAGAAAAGTTTATAGGAAAAGAAAATAAGAAAAAAAACGTTTAATAATTAGAAAAAAAATTAACATTGATCTATACATTATATTCTTAAATCAAATTGGAGCGGTTCTTTTGAAGATTGTTATTCACTGGAAATTCGACTAAGTGTAATTAATATGAAAGTGAATAATTGTCATGAAATGATTTTTGTTGTTGTTGTTGTGCTTATTACTGACGACTAAAAATTTTAGTTGGAATAGTAACTAAAAAATTAAAATATTTCATTAGTCAATTAATCGCTAAAATATTCACATACACAACTCAAATACAAATTACTTGATGATTATTATTCATTTATCAGAAGGGGTTTTGTGGAGATTTTAGTGACTTTATGGAGTTGAGTCGATTGAAACTAGATCACCATGGATGCCTGCTCAGTGGTCTATCGGTTAAGTGCTCTGGCGCAAAACTAGTATGTTCTGGGTTCGAATCTCGCGAGGTGGGATCGTGGATGCGCACTGCTGAGGAGTCCCGCAGTAAGACGAAACGGCCGTCCAGGTTCTCCATGGTGGTCTAGCTTCAATTGACTCATGATCTCAATTCTATATTATTCATTTAATTATAAACTGTGCTATTTCTGTGATTACTTTTGAATTTATTTAACATAACCACAGAAAGAAGTCAAAAATGTTATCCACTAAAAATGAATGGAATAACATTTATTAAATTAGTACCCTCGAAATGAATGCGCTTATCTTCTAATGTAAACAAGAGCTTATAAATAAAAATATTTCTTTTCATAGTTACTAAGTCAGCGATTCAGTCGGCAAAAGCTCACTGATTGATCGGCTACGATAAGTATTTAGAACTATTTGGTTTGAATCGTAATATGATTTCTGGCTTTCTTGATAAGCGTATTACATTTACTAAGTCAAACTAAAGGACTTCATGTGGTCTAAATGGAAAGAGGAAGTGATTTGTGCTAATTTCATTTGAGGACCAATTTAATACTAAATCATATATTTCATTAAACTATTCAAATATTGAGTTGATAACGTGATAATTTAAAGTTCTGAAAAAATAAACTAATTATTGCTAGAGAATCCTTCATTCAAAAAGTGTTTTTAAAGAACCCTAAATTTTACAAAGAATAGAATGAGTGAGTGTCTGATGCTATTGTATTACACAATTCTTCTCTTCTTTTGTTCTAACAAGTGATTATTTAATCTATGCTAGTGCATTAACAGTCTATTAACAGACATTACTATGTAATGATGATTTTCTCTATTATTTAACTAGGTTTGTTAATGATCACTTGTTTAATTTAGGGACATTTTTCATAAGAAACATTATCTGTTGTCAAAAAATAGACATGTTGAATTCACTAGTTCACTTAAGCCAGACCATCATTGAAAACATGGAAGCACTGAATGGCCGTTTTTTTCCCATTATTAGACCATTCAGCAGTACGCATCTTAGGTTTGAGTCCCTCGTGAGAGATCGTGGATGTGCACCATGTAAGATCCAGGTGTATACTGAAGTGTTTTGCAGTTCATAAGCATTCATGCATCAATATAGTGAGTAACCGTAGAAGAAAGGATGATACTTCACTACACACCATTTAGTATACTCAGAGTGTGATACTGATGCTAATAATTTCCTCGAAAGTTTTGGTTAACAACTAGACATTGAGATTCTAGCAAAGGAAAAAACCCTGTGTAATTCTAGTATGTCAATTACGAATCTGTTCGAAGAACTAATTATTACTTAGCGCGAATTTACAGTGATAATATCCTGAGTGATTTTACGAAAATGCATATTTCAGAACCACTACGTCATGATAAGGAAGACACAATTGACAATAAATTGACTAAAATCCAACAAACCTTATGAAAAATGGTCTATTTACCAATTTATCAACCGTAATCTGTAAAGATAAAGAAATAGCCCCTATAGTATTGACGTTATTCACGATGATTCGACTTAAAGAGGAAACAGCACCAAAGATCTTTGAGAAATAAATTCTGTGATCTCTGCAAATGAGATGAGCTAGGAATTGTTTTCTACAGTAGATACTAAATACGAGTACATATCAATGATAAACTGACCTTTTGATTCATCTTGATGTGAGTACCAAACACCTTACTTGAACTTGTAGGACAGCTTTTCTTGAGGGATTAAATGTCCTCCTTACAAAGGTATACTTGAGCGATTTATCGCATGATTAATTAAATATAAATTTAAATAATCAGTTCTGCTCTTAAAGATTGATAAATTCTGGTCATCCAGTGAGACCAGAAACAATAATCAAAACTATTCACAAACATAAACAAACTGTTCATAAGGGAGTTTGGATCAGAAATTTGTGCACATGAGAAGCTTTAGCAATTCAGTAGTCCAGTCCTGTCCTTCATGTTCAGATTACATTTTTCTAATCCCCAGTTTTATAATGGATCTAAAATCTTTTCTGTTGTGTGTTGTTGTTAACACACATTCTTTACTCCCTTATGTTCTTTCTAATATTCAAGTGAGCAGTGATTTCTCATACTTCCCTCCCATATATCACTTTCAGTTTGTTTTTATTAGCTTTGGAAAATTATGCAAATTCTGCATGTATGGAATTTAAAAGCAAATCATAGTGGTTGAAATTACATATGTAGGTTATTTAGCTAAAGCTATCCGCCATCTAATCTGATAATAAAACCATATCTGTTTTGAAAAAAATTTATTCATATTAACACTGGCTGAAACATTAAACTGAAAAATAAATCAACTAATCAATAAATATATAATTAATAGGAAGCTAATGATTCGTTTAATGACATGAATTAGAATTGCTTGGATGAGAACACGCAAGCCGTATAATTTCTCATTCGTAAAATCCCCCACTCACAAATGTTATAAGATATGGTCAACTAACAATGTACGAAATCGTATGCTTAGCTTCGAGGCAATCCATTTTGTTTAGTCAAATTATTTGTCCAACTCTAATGTGTCTTGAAGGAACAGGAACAAATACTAGGCAGATTAGCTTGAATTCGTCATATTTTGTTAGTTTTATGTTACCTTCTTACAATCTATAATATTTTAAAATCACAATTATTATAAAGTTATTGTACTTATAACAGTGAAAATGGTTAGATCTCGATATGTAAGTTCCGGCAGATATATTCATGTTTAATGTTGAAAAGATCAAACTGAAATGAGCTCTCCACGAAATGATGTACTATGCGAGGTTGGTCGACGAAATTGTTGATGCTTGTAATGATCAACAAGAGGCGAAACATCTGGTGAATCATTTCAACAACTCTCATATAAATATCCAGTTCATCATAAAACATGGAAAAATTATAAGTTCTATTTTCTCGAAATTGTCATAAAATGCAGTGATTACGGTACTATTCAACTTCCATCTTATAAGAAATAAACATGAAATGTAGTTTACCTGGATTTTAATAGCTTGAGTCCAATCAGTTACCCTAATGCTGCCTAACGGGACGGGTATGGTCTTTAGTACCGATAAACTAGAAGGATAACTAACAGAAGTTATTAAATCTCGAATAAATAATGGATATTCGCGGAAATTTATTAAGAAATACGGGAAAAGTAAAGATAAAATGCTTGAAAAAAAATAACACAAGACTAAGAACCCACTTTATGCATAGATAATAAAAAAAGACTAAACGCCATACTGACTAAAACGTATCATACAGCCAAGCTGATGACCTTTCTCATTTCTCAAAGCCCCTTATTGCAGTTAAAGGTCGATAGGTACATATTTCATTTAACTGCTAACCGCCTACATAAATTTACACCTATGATCCTCCACGAGGAGTAACAGGTGTAAGTAAGTAAGTAATGTAAAGCACAATGTTTCAATTTACAAACCGACTGATACCTAAAATATAGTCAGCTCTGTTTCCTCTGTTGCATCCTTCTTACGAAGAATCTTTTATAGTTATGGGTTTCTCTCTTTTTTGATGATGTATCTGTGAAACAAAAATCTGTAAGCAATCAACTATCAAGTTCTACATGGTTTACATTGACTTGCCAGTTAATAGTAATCAGAATCAAAATCATATAAATTTGACTGATCAACTCTAATTTACATAGCCATTTGTGTTTTTTCTGTCACAAATAAAAAATAATATTGTATCAGTCTCCTACTATCGATTTCTGAAATTCCCTAAACACCCATATCAAGGAGTTTAATTAAATTTTATTCCTTTTAACATTTACTTTACTGTTATCAATTATTGGACAATCTAAAAGCACCAATGATAAATCTTTCAACAAATTAAGGATGAAGTATTTTAGAAAAGTGTTGTACTTTGCACTAAAATGTTTGTCTTTTTCTGTCTTCTATTATTGTAGACAACTAATCGATAGGGACACTATCTAGTTTTTCAACTGTCCCAGTTGTTGATTGTGTGCAGTAACTGAGAAACATTAGTATGTTTGTATGTATAAGATGTTTTTATGGAAAAGTAGTGTCTATATAATGGTTAAGTTACTCGCTGAATATCATGATAATTGCTATTATCAGACAATAAATTTAAATAAGTTTGACTGACACTAAAACTGATTAAAATAATTCACTGTTGAATCACTTATTTTCATTACGCATTACTAAGAAAGATACACGTTTCAGGATGAAAGAGTTATTCCCTTAAAAGCACGTTTTTGAAGTGATTATGATGAGGCACGATCAATCGAACCTTTGCCAATAATTATTAAAAAATTTGTGTTTGCCGGAGATATTCGTTACATTAGGTAATAATTATTTTCAAGTATCCCAAATAATTATATTCTGTCTCACTGAATGATATTTTATTTTTGGTAATTTCCGAAATCGCTGCAGAACCCCAGTGTTGTATAAATTCGATCACATTGGTTGATGACTTCTAGAGTAGTTTATAAAGCGTTCTAACTCTTAGTATTTATTTTGCAGACACTTGTCGTTTGTAACTGTATATGAGATTCCTAAGAATTTATTTGTCAAAGTTTATATAACAGGAAGATTAGAGGATTTCCAACGCAAAATATAAATCAGCTATTTTTTCTCAACGTCATCATAAGATATTTATTATTATTTCGAACCGTAGTGTTCATGAGGTTATACGTATATACATGAAAAGGGTAATAATATGTATTGGTTATTTTAATCTTCCCGCTGGCGTTTAGGACGGCAGTTATTCAGTTCGTTTTAGCATATGTGCATCCTGTGCAGACCATCTCAATGGTACTTTTTTACAAGAATTATAAGCAGAGTTAAGTATTGGTTAGGAATGGAACCTATTGCTGGGCTCACGTTCGGGACTGTACATCAACTTTAGAATCCAAGTACATCCAGCTGATGAGTGCTAAATGGAACTACCGCCACTCATTATCCGACTTTAGGTATTCATATGTTTGGCTAATTTATCATAAATTCAGTAGCTGAAATCAATTCTATGACTAAATTTGATTCTCATATAAAATGGCTACCAAATAGTATGGTCGGTAAAATCTTGATTATTTAGTTTATACAGATGGTAGTCTCAGGTTTAGAATAACTGACTGCTTGAAAGTAAATAATGTCATACTGTCTAGGATTCATTGACGATCGAATCATGTTTATTAAAATTTTATCTCATCAATATTCTAAAGGGATCAATACTACAATTAAATTTATTTGGTGGTAAGTTATTACTGGTGAATATCACGAAGCCTTGGACCTGAGTTTCGTCGTTTAATTTGTGTTTTTAAGGAAAGAAAACATATCAAAGAATAAAAACTTCTCACTAGATAATTCAAAATTAATAACTAGACCTTTTAAGAAATATTTAGCCTACGATTAAATTCCTGTGATCCATGGCAAATTGTAAACATGTCAATGGAATTCTGGTGATAGAATTAGTATTATTAAAGTTTTCTGGATAAGGAAGATTGGATTCATAACTTCAACTAAGTACTCTGAGCTCTAAATGTGCATCACTAGCTATCTAAATGATGCGTTGAATGAAACATCGTATACTAATAATTTTTTTGTCACTGAAGCTGACAGATACTCTCGCTTCAATGCGTTCTGATTTATTTAACGTCCTTAAATGTTGGACATTTGTAGTTTCACAAGACAGAAATTATAACTATCAATGCCTTATTCAGTAAAGCTATGAAATTTTCTTTATTTTGCTTTTACAAAAAATGATACTGTTGTGTTTCTGAAAATCAGTTATCATCTTCAAAATTAAAGAGCTACGATAACGCCAACTAGTATTTCATTAATTAATAAATACCTGATTCATTTGTCCATAATGAAAAGTATATCAGTATTCAGAGTTTGATGTATATAATCGCTACCAGTGAACCACTATAAATGTACATCATACTGGAAGTAGTGGAGCTCGTGCTACAACTTACTTACTTACTTACTTACTTACTTACTTACGCCTGTTACTCCCAATGGAGCATAGGCCACCGACCAGCTTTCTCCAACCCACTCTGTTCTGGGCCTTCTTTTCTAGTTCTATCCAGTTTTTGTTCATTCTTCTCATGTCTGTCTCTATTTCTCGGCGTAATGTGTTCTTTGGTCTTCCTCTTCTCCTTCGACCTTCAGGATTCCATGTGAGGGCTTGTCTTGTGACACAATTGGGTGATTTCCTCAAAGTGTGCCCAATCCACTTCCAGCGCTTCTTCTTGATTTCTTCCTCCGCTGGAATCTGGTTTGTTGTCTCCCACAGAAACTTGTTGCTGATAGTGTCTGGCCATCGGATCCGAAGTATCTTGCGTAGACAACTGTTAATAAACACTTGTATCTTCTGGATAATGGCTTTCGTAGTTCTCCACGTCTCCGTCCCATACAGTAGAACTGTCTTGACATTTGTATTGAAAATTCTAACCTTGGTGTTGGTTGACAATTGTTTTGAGCTCCAGATGTTTTTCAGTTGTAGGTATGCTGTTCTTGCTTTGCCGATCCTCGCCCTCACATCTGCATCTGATCCAACGTGTTCATCAATGATGCTGTCCAGATATGTAAAGGTTTCCACATCCTCCAAAGCTTCTCCGTCAAGTGTAATTTGATTGGTGCATATTGTATTGTATCGGAGAGTCTTACTTTTCTATTTGTTTATATTGAGACCTACTGCTGCTGAGGCTGCTGCTACACTGGTCGTTTTCTCCTGCATTTGTTGTTGCGTTTGTGATAGAAGAGCCAGATCATCTGCGAAGTCTAAATCGTCCAGCTTCATCCTAGCTGTCCACTGTATCCCGTGCTCCCCTCCAGATGTTGACGTCTTCATGATCCAGTCGATCACCAGGAGAAAGAGAAAGGGTGAGAGTAAGCAACCTTGTCTAACACCGGTCTTTACTTCAAACGATTCGGTGAGTTGTCCTCCGTGGACGAGTTCCGTATGATATTGACTATATTCTCAGGCACGCCGTAGTGTCGAAGAATCCTCCATAGTGTTGTCCTGTCCACGCTATCAAATGCTTTCTCGTAGTCGATGAAGTTGATGTAGAGTGATGAGTTCCATTCGATTGATTGTTCCACAATGATACGTAGAGTCGCGATTTGGTCTGTGCACGATCTATCCTTACGAAATCCAGCTTGTTGATCTCGAAGTTGGGCGTCCACGGAATCCTTCATCCTGTTTAACAATACTCTGTTGAAGACTTTTCCTGGTATTGAGAGAAGAGCGATGCCCCTGTAGTTGTCGCACTTGCTGAGATCGCCTTTCTTTGGTATCTTGATCAGAAGTCCTTTTTTCCAGTCTATTGGTACTTGTTCTTCATCTAAAATCTTACTGAAGAGGATGTGGAGTATCTTGGCAGTTGCTGCTACATTTGCCTTCAGTGCCTCTGCCGGGATGTTGTCTGGTCCCGCCGCTTTGCCGCTCTTGATTTGTCTAGTGGCCATGCTGATCTCTTTAATTGTTGGTGGGCCAACATCGATTGGGAGGTCTGTGGGTGCTGCTTCGATGTTGGGTGGGTTCAGTGGAGCTGGTCGATTCAAGAGTTCCTTGAAGTGTTCTACCCACCTGTTTCGTTGTTCTTCAATATCGTTGATTACTTTGCCTTCCTTGTTTTTCACTGGTCGTTCCGGCTTACGGTAATTTCCAGCAAGTTTCTTTGTTGTACCATACAGTTGTCTCATGTTCCCCTCTCTTGCAGCCTTTTCCGCTGTCATCGCTAAATCTTCCACATATTTACGTTTGTCGGTTCTGATGCTCCTCATCACTTGCTTGTTTGCCTCTGTATATTCGGCTTGTGCCTTGGCTTTTTCCGCTCTGGTTCGGCTGATATTGATTGCTGCCTTCTTGTTCCTCCTTTCTTCAATTTCATCCAGTGTACCAACAGTGATCCATTCCTTGTGATGGTGCTTCTTTTGGCCCAGAACCTCCTGACATGTTGAAACGATTGCCTCCTTGATACCTTTCCAGTTGCTCTCCATTGTAGTTCCCTCTCCATTGAGTAGGTCATGAAAGGCCTGGAACCTGTTGCTGAGGGCTATGCTGAATTTGTTGAGTTTGTCAGTATCCCGAAGAAAGGCAGTATTAAACTTTTGTGATGTTGTCTGCCTCATTGTCCAGTGCTTCTTGAGTTTTAGTTTCATCTTGGCGACCAGCAAATGATGATCGGATGCTATATCAGCTCCTCTTCTGGTTCTCACATCCTCCATCGTCCTCCTGAACTTTTTGTTGATGCAGATATGGTCGATTTGATTCTGTGTAGTGTGATCCGGTGAAATTCAAGTGGCTTTGTGTATGTTTTTGTGTGGGAATATGGTGCCACCTATGACCAGTTTATTGAAGGCACATAGGTTTGCAAATCTCTCACCATTTTCGTTCCTTTCTCCCAGTCCATGTCGTCCCATGACGTCTTCGTATCCAGTGTTGTCCTTTCCAACCTTGGCATTGAAATCTCCCATCAGAATGGTCAGGTCCTTGGTTGGGCACTTCTCGAAGATCGACTGCAACCTGTCGTAGAATTGGTCTTTAGCGTCTTCATCGTAGTCGTTGGTAGGCGCATAGCATTGGATGACGTTCATTGTAATGCCCTCTCTCTTTGTTTTGAAGGAGGCTTTGATGATCCTTGGTCCATGAGATTCCCATCCAATAAGTGCATTTTGTGCTTTTCTGGATAGCATCAATGCAACTCCTTGTGTATGTGGGGCATTTCCTTCTTCATGACCGGAGCATAACAGAAGTTCTCCTGAAGACAGTCGTTGTTGTCCAACCTGCTTCCAATGTGTTTCACTGATTCCAAGCACCTCCAGGTTGTATTTTCTCATTTCTGCAGCAATTTGGAAGACTCTTCCGGTCTCCCACATTGTTCGGACATTCCATGTACCTATAAAAATTGTCGCTCTGATTGTTAGAAGGGACATCGGCCTCGTGACTTCCGAAAAATTTCGGCTTTCATCATGAGACGTCATAATTATTCCTTCTACTCCCAGGGCAGAGTTTGAATGGTTTGAGTGATTTTTTCTGTTTGGCGTTTTTTTAGCGAGTTGATTTTCTACGGGATGGGGTCGCTAACCCCATGCCCAACCCTCCTCCTTTACCCGGGCTTGGGACCGACAGTAACCCTCAGAGGAGCTACAGGCGGAGTTTCGTGCTACAAAGTGATATATAAAAAAAAACTGATTTAGTGATAAGTCATCTTATAATGGACTCCTCATTTCCCAGATTCCCATTTACTTAAACATACCCAACTTCTTATTTATGGACAGTCTGAAGTCATTATTATTTACGTCGTGTTGGTATTTCATTTTAAAACAATCACGATGTCAGGAAAACTTGTATCATAAATTTTCCAACTTGAAACTAATAAATAAAGATCCCCAACAGAAATTTATTATGACTTTTTGTATGAAACGTTCGGTTGAATTTTAATTGATTGAAAGCACTTAAGGGATATCATACAACGAGTTACGTCTACATGTTTACCAGTCCATGTTGAAACGGCGTTTGTTTGTTTTTTTGTTTCGAAAATTTGTTTCCTCTCTAAAGAAGAATGCCGTGAAATGTGGTCGAAGCAAATCAAAATTGTTTTCTTTACGCTTTTAACCATAAGTTATTGGCGGGCACCATCGTGCTTGCGATTTAATAAAAGATACTCTAGTATGTACTAAAATATCTGATGAATTGCACATACTTCACTCATTGCTGTAAAAAATGTGTGCTGATTAATCAATGAGCAGTAATGGTCTAGCCCTTGATGATGATCGAGGTCTATGAACCAAGTTGACAAATTCATTACGATCATAATTGCCGAAAATTGCTTGCATTTTTAATGCTTGATGACTAGGTTAAATTCTCACGAAGCTATCAGCTTATTACCGTACTAACTGTTAGTTATCAGGAAAGCTTTTCATGGCACGATATCTGGTTCCAATTGGATCGTATGATGATCGTTATTGATACACACATGTAGGCTATCCTAGTGTGTAATTATCGACTTTACTCTCGTTAGTGTATAACGAAATCAAAGTCAGATACAAAAACGGATTTCGGACACATATATTTCATACAATCTTTGATCTAGACAAACGATCAGAGAAACGAAGAGAAGAGGGCGAAGTGAAACGACGCGCGGTGGAGAGGGAGAGTGAACTAACTCGATTTCATCATGCGTTAATTGATATTTATATTCAGACAAAAAATGTTACAGACACGTGATGAATAGGATAAGAAGTGCACACATATACACTCACATAAAAATAGTCAAGGTTGATAAGCAAATAATTAACAATGTAAAAATGTGACTCAAGAAGGGTGATTAAATTGGCTTGTCCAGAAGTAAGAATAAGTTGTGCGGGCTTGTATAGCACTACAAGTTTGTCTATAAACTTATCTGGCACCATTATGACACATCCCATTCATTAAAAAAAATGATCCACTATCTTTAGCAAGTTATCCCTAGTCATCAAATATTTGTACCATAGGATCTTCATTACAAAAACCTAGAATAAAAAGTTAACCATCTTCATCATATTTTCATTTACCAACTTTGAAAAGCTTCATTTCAGTTAATTTACATGAAATTAATCAATTTTTTTTGATGAATAAAAAGTGAATATTTTATTTCATAGTTGAAAGCATGATTCAATTGAAGCTAGACCACCGTGGAAAACCTGGAAGCACTGAACAGCCGTTTCGTCCTATTGTGGGACTCCTAAGCAGTGTGCATCCATGATCTCTCCTCGCGAGATTCGAACCCAGGACCTACCAGTCCCGCGCCAGTGCAATTAACCGATAGACCACTGAGCCGGCATCCCATGGTGTTAATGTTTAGCTTTAACTGACACATACTTTTAGTTATGAAAATACTGAAATCTCCACAAAACCCCTTCTCAATATTTTTTTCAAAACTTTTATTTTATTTACTTGTATTAATCAATAAACAATTTTTATTTGTCAAATCTAATCACTTCATTTTATGTAAATACATGTAAACATAAACAATATTTCTATCTATTTTGAATGCCAGTTAAGAAGTCCTTTCTTCGAAATTCAAGTTTGAAATATCATTTTTGTTTTGTTTAAATATTCTTCAAATCAAAAAGACCTAACTGTTGATCAAATAAACAATGCGACAATGAAAGGAAAGGGAAAAAAGATCAAAATTGTTTACGTTATTGTTTACAGAAAATTGAATATGATTTACTATTATTAGCAGTATAGTTCAGTAATTGAACATATAAATTTGACATAAAGTTGAAAGAATGAAAACCATGAAATGTTGTTTGACATTAATGAAATGGCCTATATATAAGATGTATGCGAAGTAATCGGTAGATCAGACTGACATTGTATAAAAACTGTCAATGTTTAAAATGGCCTCATTGAGATATAAATAATAATCATATCAATATATATGTTAATAATCTCCCATGACCGTGTAATTTTATCATAAATCAACTTTAGAAATGTCCCATTTCTCTAACGTTCTACTTTTTAATAATTGTTCTTTGTTTAACAGAGTAAAGATCAGGTCATGATTTGTCATGGAAACTCTTGATAACCCAATCTTCAGATCTGTAATAAAATAGTTAGTGATTTCGTATTTCATTTCGATTTCCGTGAAAATTCAGGGAAAACGTAGAATCAACGATAATCAATACTGATAATTCATTGAACACAAACAAACATGGAAAAAGTATTCAGACTTTATACATTCACCTATCATAGTACTATCAACCTTGACAGTACATGAACTAAACATTCAGTTCAATGAACATTTAATATGAAAACATTTTTATACAATCAGTACATTTCCAACAAAATTGAAACTAAAGATAGCAACAACAACCTTTTGAATTAATTCTACTTTTTTAGACTCTCATCAACCACCTAAAAACCTGTGATATTTAAAAATTAAAATTCCAATTAAGGCTTAACATATGGTCGAGGTTAAGTTGGTTGATTTAATTAAAATTTTAGAGGTTGTAAGATGCCTATAAGAACCTAATAAACTAAAACATACTCTTATGATTTTGTTCAGTTCACTGTTTCCTCTATTTTCAAACAAACTAAAAGAATCAAGAGTAGAACGATAACAACAACTTATAAGGCCTAATACGAGTTCATCTTATTGTTTACTTACCGATATATACCTATCAAAATGGGGTAAAATATTAAATAAAGGACATTAGTAACTGAAAGACTTGAAGCAACAAAGATTATCAGTCGTATATATATAAGTTTCAGAATATTAAAGATTCCCATTGTGAAAATTAGAACAACATATGTAAGCGAACAATTGTTTTCAATTAGATCGTCATCAGGCTTTACTCA